>NC_042493.1:81689468-81752629 GCF_005508785.2 Acyrthosiphon pisum
TGTTTACGGACAAGTTCAGTTTTCAATTTTTTTAGTTTTTTTTCTATAAATATCAATAAAGTTTTATCTATTGGGTCAAAAAGTGTAAAATATTAATACAAAGCTCCTGATACATTGTTACAATAGCAGTTGAAAAATATTAAAAATACATAGACACAATTTTTTTTATAAGCATTTGAAGTCAAATTTAAAATTGAATAATTATTTTGTAGTTAAAAATTTATAAAATGTTCAACTTTTATATCTAAGGATTGAAAATTTAAAACAAGATTTCACGTAAATATTTAATTCTGTTACCAAAAATTCTAAGAAATACATAAGCACAATTTATTTTTATAGTCATTTAAGTTCAAATTTGGACGAAATTACATATTAAAAAACCTGGATTAACTATTTTATTTATTTTTTTGTGATTGTATAATATTACTTGTGGGTACTTGAAACTTCTAAAGTATACTATTATATATCTATGATAGTACCACGGTTTGTTATTAATGTATAACGCGTTACCTAATGGATATTGTGATATGATTAATTTGGAATTTATTATTGATACCTATTATAGGTCAATTTTTTTTTAATACTATAGATAAGTATACCTATAAAAGGTATGTCTTATACCTAGACTGACAAACCGTCTCCGCTCAGAATCGTTTTTCTTATACAGTGGTATTATATTATTGAATTCAAATTTAATACTATCCATTATACAGTGACCCACTTGTAACCTACTGTACAGCAGAGCGACATCCACTTACCCACCTTTTTAAATTTTAAATTTGATGCATTTTGTCAAAATTCGAATTTTAAATTCTTTTAAAAAAATTGTGATTATGTATTTTTAATATTTTTCAACTGATATTGTAACGATATATCAGGAGCCTTGTATTACATTTCCAAGGTTTTTGACTCAACATTTTATTGAAATTTAAAAAAAAATAAATATGTTGAACATTTTGTAGTATAAATAAAATGCTAATATAAATATTCAGTGAACATTTTATGTATCTGCGGTCATTTCTTTAGATTTACACCAAAAATCAAAATAGAATTTGTCGAAAACCTATTTTATTTAAAAATTCTCAATTTTCCTTAATTTTCGAAAGTATAGATAGTCGAAAACGACTGGGAATTTTTAACTTTTGTACCCCAAAGTACCAACTAGATTCACCTTCCTATCAGAAAATATGCTGTTGAGGTAAATCTAAGAGTATTTTTACCGTCCTAAAAGGTGATGACAGACACAAAATAAAAAAAATCACACACATCGAAGTAAAACTAATACATTCGTCGCTCCACTCAGAATCTAAAATTGTAATTTTAAATATGCCTAATATACATGTATATTAATATTCAAAACTAAAAAGAGAGAGAAAGTAGGTAACCGCTTTGTTGTAGAGTGGAAGTCATGTAGTACTTCGCCATTGAGTGGGTCACTGTAATATCATATGGATTTGTTAAATTTTAATTCAATTATAAATCTTTGCATACGAAAATCGATTCTGAGTGGAGACGGTCTGTTGTTATAATATTAATGATTAGGTGTAGAAATAATGTACTGAAATAAAAGTAATGCGGTATAAACTATAAATAATATGATATCAATCTAAAAATTTTGAAAATTTCATTATGTATATAAAATATGTATAGTAAAATACTTGAAAGTTTCAAATCCTCTCAAAAAATATTTTTGAACTACATCAAAATTATTACTAAAATCGTTATTCTTTGTTTAAAAATCGAATATCGTCCAAATCGAACTTTAAATGTCTATAGAAAAATAAAGTTTATATATTTTTTAGATCTTATGGTTCCAGAATGAACTACTTATGAGTAACCTTTTATTAGCATCCCGTCTCTCGATAACCATATCACATTCATCTAATATTTTTATATTATTAAATTATATTATATTGCGTACCAACTCAAAACGATAGCATTCTCCTAAAATGTTTAACCAATACAATAAGTATCTTACCCAAATGCTTCCCAGTCACTGTATGCGCACACAAAGTCTGAGTTGTGAATTTTCCGTTTGATTAATTCGCGAAATCGTGTAAGTATACCAGTTAGGTACTTACAAATAATATATATATAATATTATAAAGTGCATTTTCACTGGAAACCTTACAGACCTAAGAGCAGACCGCCCTCGACCCCGGACGACGAACTAAGCGATTTATGGGTAGACGAGAGAGGAATCAAACCTTTGAGTCATAAATCATTTAGTGACAACAGTTGTTTTAATATACTTATATATACCGTGGACCATCGTCATACGTATTTATCCGACGTAGCAACTTTGTTGGGCACGCATCTGACACTGAGAGAAAAGGGTGGTCGAATGAGAGGTGTGTAGAGGGTGTGAGAGGAGAAGGTTAAGAGAGAGAGAGAGAGAGAGAGAGAGACAGAGAGGGAGAGGGAACGATAACAGGCAAGTGAAAATAATATTATAATAATATATTATGTGTTTATTACAACTTTGTATACTTATAGATGATACATATTTTCTCGTAGACCACGAATAATATTATATTATTTTATAATATATACGTGAGTAAGTTGTGTAGGAGGGGGTGGTTTAGATGGATGAAAATCTAATTTAATAAAGGCCGATTATGACACATAACTTGTGTGTTGTGAAAATATAAAAGTGTAAGGTTTTAATGGATGTAGGAGATTTTCTCCCTAATCAAACTATATAATAAAATATGGCCAAATTCGTAGAATACATAGTAAGTATATAATTAATAAATGGAATTATATTAAATGTAGGATTTATATTATTTGATAAGTATAAAAATATTATAATGAACAATAGGTACCTATATATTATGGATTTCACGATAGTTTTTCAAAATCCAGAAAACGTGTCGTATTAAACGATCACCTATCTACAGAAACTATAGGATTTTAAAATTTCCATTGACAATCGTATAACGAATAACAGATGTGTGATTCACTCATTATTTCTTGCTGCATGTATTTTTTAAGTAAAAGAAGTAACATAAAGCTATATTAAATTCATTATTTTACGATTACCTTATCCACAGGACCATAGTATATACTGTTAAAATTTTGATTAGTACAAAAATGAAACAATTAATTTTGTAATTAAATAATCAATTATTTATAAAATCAAATGTAAACGTCTTGTCTGACTCATAGACATCACTTATCAGTAACATAGTGTAGTAGGTACCTATAGCTAAACCATGGTAAGTAAATTGAAAGTTGATAAAATATGACAGTTGCAAGTATGTACCTACCCACCTATTTAAATTTTCAATTGACATAATATTAATTTGATTGGGCAGTCAATAGAGTTACATGGCGAAAGGTATTTACACCCAAATTATAACCACATACGCAGTGAATTGAAATTTATAACAAAAATCTACAAACATCGTTATTTCCCAACAACATTGTACATCAATAATTATTATACATTATTATTTTGTTTATTTTTTGGTAAGAATCGACTGAATTTTATGTTTTAAAAAGTATTTTTAAAGCTATATTAATATAATATAGCACATTATACTCGTATTACTATTTATTATAGTACTTATACATCAATTGTTAATAAATATATTATATAATATTATGTACATATTTTATATTTCTGCAGCATTAGCCATTAGTAACACGAATTTTTGAATCGACATCAATTTAGGCTGAATATTATATAGAATCTCAGTACACTAATCAAACTAAACTCTTACAAACATCAAAACAACCCATAGGTAATTAAAATCTGTCTATAATTATTAATCTCTCCCGGAAAAATGTTATTTTTAATGGAGACACCGACATCAGTACAATATATTGACAATGTTTGCTACATTTTACACATAATAATATCTCCTCCCTGACCTACGTAACCATCGACCTAATAAATATATTTTTTAGGTAGGTATCCAATATATTGCGTGGTAGGCACATGGTATTATAGGTATCGGGAAAAATGTCTAAGGTAATTTTTTTTGACATAAAATAGTCAACAGACGAGGAGACGGATTTTGATTTAGGCGTCACACTAATTGCGGACGTGAAGTCAACATAATTGAGTTACATTTTTCGTTTTTTCGTTTGATATCGACAATTTATTCAGGCTGTTATTCAAAAACTGTTGCCAAAAATCTATTTATTATTATTTGTTATTATTTTTAAAATTATTGTAAAAATGGTTTTCACTAACTATTAGCTTAGCCTTAAGTACCAACCTACTGAGGATTAGGAATGCTTTTTTGCGAGACGTTAATATTCTTGACCAAATCCATCAATTCAGTACAATTTAAGTACTACTCGGGTAGATATAGCTTAGCCCTGAAACAGCAGCTAAGACGTGTCCGCAATTCGCATGTCACATTATGTTGGTCACGTCCGAAACTCTCATGGTTTTCATTACTTTGTCCTCAACTAGAAAACATGGTGTTCACTATTCGACGATAAGAATTCAAATCGGACCAATGCCGCAGACAATATGTCGTACAACCCCTAAACTACGTGTTTGCATTTCACTCAAACGTGCCCTTTTATTCGAACGCTTTATAAGTCTTTATAAGTGTGTAATCTTACTTGAAAATCACTCAAATAATTTCCGAACGGTATAACAATTAGTTTGGTGGGTTCTATACATACTTTATTGCATGTACTGTATTGTACTTTTTTACATACTTGTTTATTTTTTACAAATAACCATTCATTTGATAACGTGAATTGTTTTGTTTATTTAAAATTGTGCGTCGTACGGTTTATGTGACTACATCCGTGCCACATTTAATCGAAGACTTCAGTTAATTTTTTTCTATGAATAATAATTTACGCAATTGATTGACCAACAGTTGTAGGAGGTCGATCTATATAAATTACCTAACGTAGAATAACCACTCGTTATGTGTTTTCATTTATTTATGTTTTCGCATTGAAGATGTATAGGCAAAGATTATGGAAAAAAATACCATGATTTATTTATTTCTTTTACATTGCAAACTTTTATTTTCAAACTTGTATTATAAAATAGCCATTCAAACGTATGACAGTCACTGTGAAGTTGACTTTTTAACTAAACCAATGTCGTTCGCATACTTGTACGTATCGTGTATAATGCTCTTAACACGAATGACTGAATATTTTTGCTACAAGTAGGTACTATTATGGTTGCGCGGTGGACGATGGTTGAAACACTAAAATATATTTTAAGAGTGGGTGGAGGAGATACAGCGATAAAGTTTAACTGTTGAACAAATATTTTATTTTGCTTTTATGCGGTTTACGGCCACAATAATATTATCACCAAGAACGAGCGAAATACCTACTCGTATTTTGTGTTATTCATTGAATACTAGGCAGGTAAGTACCTACATTTAATCGTGAAATATTAATTGTACAATACTGCGATGACTCTCCTATTTTAGGAGCTGCCTACGTATTTTTTTATCGCTTTATATGCATTCAAAAACATTTATTGTAAGATAATGTATAAGTATATTTATTATATTATTTGAATTTTTGTCCAGACCAAGCGATTGTTCGGATTCACACGTGATGTTGCATCAAAGACCACAGTATATTATTTGATATTTATATGCCTACTGTCTAGGTTCTAACGCACATCATAATATTATTATTATGACGGTTGTAATGATGTGTCTATTATTAAGACTTTTGTTCCCAATACGGCCATTGTCAATTCAATAAATATTATTTAATTTTCGGCCAACATCTTTCCACAACGTTTCACAATTATCGTTGTTTTTTATACCATGATCTATGTTCATCATATGAAACAAAAAACAACACCGAATTCCTCCATCAATCAGTATAGGACAAGATGAGACAACTAAAAAGTAAATACCAAAACTCATTTTAAGAGATTATAGTATAGATCATTTATTATAATAACATCAAACATGAGTAATATAGTAAAACAATAAATAGAATAAAAAAAAAAAAAACATTTTCAACATTGATATATAAGTAAATAATTTATTATCAGCCTACAAGATATAAAAATAAAATAATAAAAGTGGACAAATAATTAACCGATCTGCTGTACAGTAGGTGGTATGGAATGTACCTCGTCATTGATTGGATCACTGTATAATAGATAATTTTTTTTTACTCTCTGTAAACTCTCAAATTTTTTTAACCAAATCTTAATATATAACTGTAATAATATTTGTTGTATTCATGTTTTCATTAATTAATTTATAATTTGCTATCAAATCGATAAAAAAAATTGAACTACAGTGTTACAACCAACATGAATGACAATGTGAATACAGTAAAATATTATTTCAGTTTTATAGTAAGATTTGGTGAAAAAAAATCGAGATTTTACAGAGGATAAAAAAAAATTGTTTGTGTATACTGTAAAAATTATCGAGTAAGGCCCTAAGGGGCAAATCCGATCTTGAGTGTCCAATCTCCCTGTAATTTTAAAATAGGTAAATATGTGTAAGAGACGAATTGGTGGACAAAATCGTGAAATCTCCCTGTAAAATGTAATAAGGTGAATATTTTCGTGTGAGGCACATATAGGCGGCGGACAACGACTAAATCTCCCAGTGATGTTTAATAAGGTAAAATCAGTGTCCTCTGAGCAGAACATTCCCACTTGGACATGGGGTAATTGCCACGGAGAAAAACGGATTATTGGCTCAGAACATACAAATATATTATACTATTATCTGATTTATATAATAAACTCTAACATCCGGACATTTCAAACGAAGTTTTTCATTAGGGTATTAGCGGTGAAAACAAGAGTACCTACCTATATAAAACTAGTTAGGTGTACATTTTGTACGTTCGATTGGCGCGAATATACCTACCATTTGATTATACGACTACACAACCAAATGGGTTTTACTGTTTGAGTTTGCAACTTTGGAAGGAAGTTATTGAACTCGAAACTAAGAAAAGATAACCAAATTAATAACTATATTATGAGTTTTTCTAATTCAGTTAAAAGTTTGAAGCCATCGACATAGTTACAATAAGAAATTAATTAGTTTATGAAACAATTATTCAATGTCAATAAAGGTCAATAAATAACGTACCTAGTAGTGCTGTGGAAATCGGAGTTAATATTATATTTATTCAATCAAAATTAATTATTCTCATTTAGACATTTTATTATTAATACATATTATACACTCGCCATCAGGACTATACAACCCTAATGTAGTTTTTAAATATGATGAGGGACGTGTGGCCAGCAAGCTGAACCTACAGTGGCCCCTCAGAACATAACTGACCTCCGGGAAGCTGAGCGGCGTGTCTGTAAAAAACTCCAAAACAAAAATCAATTAATAAATTGTGTTTCAGTAGGTTAATGAAGTTCAAATCAATTTTGTGAATACGATTCGCACGGCTGAAACTCAATCCATGTCTCTATAACCATCGACAAAATCACATCTGCTTTAAGTTTTTAATTATGCGCTCCTTGAACGACTGACAAAGATGTTTCAAAACTATACGTATACGATACTCCAATTCTGATGACGAGAGACATAGGCGCAACTAGTGTGCAAGTGCTTAGTCTGCATACATTTCCTATTTACCCTCCCCTCCCACTCACAATTAAAATAATATTACATTTCGTCGTGCCTACTGAAAAACTTAAGTTTAGGTAGCAGTATAATTATGACCTAACTAAAAAAAAAAATTTTGTGAATACTAAAGTTATCTATATATATATATAAGAATCTAACTTGATTTAGGAGACGAAGGAAACCGGTTTGTTTGTTAATTAATTATTGTTGTTATTATTATTATTATTATTATTATTATTATTATTATTAATTATTCATTTATTTGTTTGTACTTACATTTTTCCATTTGAAATATATATTATTCATTGAACAAATAATTTATAGTTACATATTTTTCTACTTTATCTCTATTCTATAATAAAAATAATAAAATTTACCACTCCAGTGGTTGAATTCAAAATGTAGGATTTATCATTTTCAGAAATTAGCAATAACAATAACTACAATGTGTAATTATATTGTATTATTTGTATAGCCAAAAAATAGTCTTATGTTTTTAAATTAAATTACAGCTAGTATTACTATAAGTACCTACTAAATTTAATTCATTCTAATTTTATATACCTATTGTTAAAATGTTATCATTCATTTTGAAATAGGATAAATATTTTAATAATTTAATGAATAAATATTATCTATTAACATTTGCCCAGATAGAATCAAATATTGAACAATAGTTTTAGAAATATTTTCTGACAGTAAAAAATAATATTAAACATTTTGGATAAACGTATATTAATATCTATATGTATAACATTATAATATATAGTTCTAAAAAATATTTATTTTGAAATATGATGTGTGTAACGAAATTAAAATAAATTAAGGTACCATGTATTTATAATTGTCTATATTTCAGCCCGGTCACAAACAAAACTCCAGTAGCGCCTATGTCAAAAGCCAGAATTGAGAAACGAAAAACGACAGAAGACTCAGAAACGTACAACCGTAAACATTTGTTTACAAGCTACGGAGGGAAACATAATTTTCAAAATTCGAACGCATCGACTATTACTGGAACGGAACAGCCTTCATTTTCCAAGTAATACACAGACCTTAGAATAAAAGTATATGAACAACGCCGATGTCTTCCTTATTATTTGTTAACCAATTAAGCGAAAGTTAAGCACAAAGGGACAAGCGTCTTATGAGAATGAAATATTTTGTACGTCATTGTATAGTTTGTTGTACATATATATTATAATGTCATTAAATTCATGCTTTGTATAACAAAGTGGTTTTTTTTACAAAATGTTTAGTACGTACCTATCTGTAAATGCGCAATAGTAAAATATTATATTATAATTAATATGAAAGTCATAATGAGTTATAGCTGCATTGAATATTGTAAATCACATTGAATATCATAATTTTTAAATTCTACAATGTAGGTAGATGTACTTGATATATTTTACCAAAGAGTAGTCAAATAAGTTTTCCAACTTAACGACAACGCTCAGTCACCAACAATAATGATTCAGGTATAATATAACTCGCAATTAATATGGGAGTATTTAAGGAGTCGGTTAAACGTTTTTTTTTCGAATTTTTAACAAAATACCTTAATGAGGTATTTCATTGCAAGTTGAAGAAAATAAGCTATATGAGATTGAAAAACTCTAGATATCTATAGGTATAATCTATAAGTGAAATGTATTAAGTCTCGACAATATTTCCATGAATAATATTATTGTACGAAAAAAAATAACGCCGAGATTAAAAGAAAGTGTTAAGCGTTAATTAAATTGTCAAAAACATCAATAAGTACACTACTCGTGTGTACGAAAACTGTAAAAGTTTATAAAAACGGTCTTTCCCGTAGCTTTCTCCTGCAAGACTCACTGAGATTGGGTTAATTTTTTTTTTCTACTTGAGCCTTGACTTTTGAGAATTGCACAACATTTTAAAAGCCTTTCATTTGAATAAGTTTTAAGTTTTGTTTCGCTCTCCGGGCAAAGTTTTAAGGTCGGTTTTGTAATGGCAGGGTGAGTGAGTTCAGCAGAAATCAGGGCTGCGAAAAATTCTAAATACGGGCTTAATCGTAAAATAATCAGTATACGGGGATACGAGAACGGCTTATTGATAATAATTCCGAATGCTGAATATAATACCGACTAGGCGAGCGATGATTTCATCTCTGTCCCGAAGGAGGAACGTTAAAGATTATTATTATAACTTCATAAAACTATAAAAAATCTCAAAATATATCTTGGGCGTTTAAAATACGGCGAAGTTTGAATTTATCAAAATAATAATATTATATAGAGGTACCTTACCTAGTATACTATAATCTACTTTCTACACTCTACAGTATAAACCTAAATCTATATCAATAATAATTCTTCTAAAATACGACTTATTCTGACCTATGTATATCCTAACCTATGGGCAATAAAGTTGTCAATTCAAAATATATATCGTAATTCATATTTAAATATTAAACCAAAGGCGTTTTGGAGAGCTGAGTGCACGTCCTATACATTAAAATACTTAAACAGCTATTTTTCCGAGCATTTTAAATTTTAATATATTGGTATTCACAATATTTTCAATCAGTATTTATTTTATTTTTATTTATTGATAATCAACTTATATTTATACATAATATTACAACATATTTCATATTCACGTTGATACCTACCTATACTGTTATAAGCAAAGCTTGTGGTGGGAGCAGGGGTCTGTTACATAGTTATTTATCACATTTAAACACGTATTAACAAGTTTATACTTAATTTATTTTTCTAATATGATAATAATGACTATAACAATAAGAAGTATAATTTATAATAATAAGACACTAGTCAAACGCTGGCATGTATATATTCTGTATCATTAATTTAAACTTATTAATATTATAAATTTGTTTAATATCAGCAGGCAAGTGATTAAATAATTGTATACCTACCCCTATTAATATAATAATTTACCATCAACGTAGTATTTGTTTTATTTAACTAATCATAGGTTACCACTATTCTCTCCTCGTACATCATATCTATTTTGGTATTCATATTCAGTTTTATTCATGATCACTTTAGTGGTTGATAATTTATCATACAATTGCTCTAATGGCAAAATTTTTATTTTACTAAATAAATCATTTGTACTACAATTTTGTTTAATATAATAATTTTTCATTGGTACTCCTATTCTGTGAGTATTTTTTAATGGTTCCAATACATTTTTATAAGCTGATTCCCATACAATTAAACCATACATTAATATAGATTGTACTAATGCGAAATACGTAATTTTTAAGCTAGGAATGTCAAGGATATTCTGTAGCACTTTAAAAATATAAAAACATTTTCTTACACGCATTATTACTATTTCAATATGACGTTTCTACATTAAATAATTATCAAATATTACACCTAAGTATTTATTTTAACTTACTCTGGATAAATACCTTTTTACAGTTGTTATTATACAATTGACAATTGTGAATAGTTCAGGTGTGTTAGGACTGGGAAAGGCAAGTTCAGTACCTATAAATTTTAATTAAAATACGAGCTTATAATAATTTCATCATCTAAACAGTATTTGAGACTTGAGTACCTACCTATATTACGTATTTTACCTATTGTATCGAATTAAAAATATTTTTATGCGAATTAACCAACTTATAAGTTTCATTTTATTGAAATATATAATAATATATATCAACTAGATAACTATATCATCGGTATTACCCTATTACAATAACAAGTTTGAAAAACTACTATTTTTCTATATTATAATAATATATAATGTTCATATAACGGCTAAACGGTAATAATATACCAATCCCGTAATTTTGGATTATCATAAGAGTTGTATACGTCTTGTATTATTAATTAGGTATGCTGTTCTGTACTACGAACATAACATTATGTTTACTACGTGTTTACCATTTCATTGAATCCCATTTAACGATCGGTTAAATTCAAATACTTTATAAGACAGACAATATTAATAATATAGTAATGTATTGTGCACCTTTTACTCTATTACCCATAAAATATGTGATCGCAGTACAATTAATTAAATCATTAAATACGCGTGATTTAACCGCTCGGTATCGTGCGGGGTACATAATATGCCACCTATCTATATACATTATTAACGGTGTTGTTTTCATTGTCGATTCGATTGTACTAGCGACGCGTGTACCTATGTATTATGTAATTATATATTCATAATCTTCAATAACGGCCCAGACTCCAAGACGTGGGTGGCCGACACACAAATAACATTACTGTGAAAACAGCCAAATCATATTGAACGAGACATACACTGCGAGCGGTGTGACTTAAGTTACCATTGTCGCTTGACCGTGTTAAATTCCGTTTTTTCACGGTCGTTAACCGGTCGACTGTCGAAAAAAACCGTTTCAATTATACCTACCTACCTACCTAAATATACTAATTGCTATACAACATTAAACTTGGATTTTGCGTTCGATTTTATGCACGAATAATACGGTGATATAATCACGTATATTATTCACGATAATATGGCATATAAAATCGGACATAGACTCTTCATAAATAATTAACCAAATTAGATGTACTGATTCAACGAACGAACACTACTGAACCGTTTAACTGATTAAATCAAAATTGGTATACGTTTTATTGCGACGATACTATAACGATATTAGTAAAGTGTTATTTTAAATTACATAATTTGTCCTTCTAAAGTAAACTCATAAGTGGTTAGGTTAATATTAGTAGACTGTGTTGCAAAGTATTTCTGTAAAATTAATTAGTACATTATAGCTAATATCTACGAATTGAACTATTGATATGTATTGAATATTCATTTGTATTGAACAATTTATCTTTTTATTTGGTAATTATTCCGACAATCGTAATAACAAGTTTAAATTGAACATAAAATGATCGTGTTAATGTGTAATTTATGATGTTGAAATAACAAAATTTAATTCCATAGAATTATTAGTTACCTACCTATCTATATTGTATATACGAATATATAGCTAATATTATAGATACGGTTCCTATACAGCTGGGCAGTTGCTCATAACATCATTAAATAAAATATATTGTTGCCTGTAGGATGATGGATGAACATTTCAAACAAATAAATACTATCGTAATTAAAAAAAAAAAATAATTTAAAATAAACATATTAAATTTGAATTTAATTCATTTTCAAATAGGTACCTACATAATTTAATATATTGATCAAAATAGTTTTCATTCAGTATTTTAATTACATTTTAAAAGTATTTTTTACAACCTATATATTATGTAGGTTATACGTATATGGTATACAACTATAATATAGTCTAAACGAGTCACACCATCATATTAAAAGTCATCATTACAGTGATATGACTTATGTCATATAAAATATAAGTTGTAATCCATTGTATCATGTAAGTAGCATTAAACATATTATAGCGCAAGATACAACCGTCAACAAAATAATCAAAAAACGTCTATACAATTTATATTTAATTTAGGTATTTACTAGAATACTATTTTCATTAATCATACGTTTTCAATGTTATAAAAAATAATTTGTGGTAGCTGGTAGTAAAACTAATTGTAAAGAAATATTTACGTTTTCTGACACTGTTATTATAGTCTGTAAACACGAGGTTACAAATACGTAATTATTTTCATGACTGATTAATACCTATTTAGGTACCTATTATTATATTTTATTATATTATTTTATATTATTGTGAAGTGCTATAATTCTATAACCTAAAAGCTAAGAATGGTCCAAAATAGGTGCCTAATATCATCAATTTTTACCTTATATCAATCAAATTATAACAATTTTTCTCTATAGTCTACGGGACATAACTGTAACTGTACTCTGTTTTAAGTTTTACTACGTTATGATTTATAAAATTTATAATTAAAATGATTGTACTACATAATATACTATTCCAAGTATAATTTATTAATAATTCGTATCACTTTAGCTATATAGTTACGCTACGCATGTTTACTCATATTTATTAAAGGTATAGGTACCTACTGCAGTGTTATTTAATAACATATTTTACACCATGAATAATTCTAGGTAAACCATTCTGGGTGACTGTGTAATTTTGATTGAGTTAAACTTGCTCAACAACTTTTTCAAGAAATTCATACGAAATACATTTAAAATTTAGTCGCGTGCTAAATTAATTTCAATTAATTTATAACTAATTGCATAGTTTTATAAAAAATATAATTAAGCACAATGTATTCCACATAAGTAACAATATTTAAAAAAGTTTATAAATTGTATATAGGTACAATAAAAATCCATAAATTGTATAGTGGTATTATAAAAGTGCCTATATAGATGTATTTAAAAAAAATCTTAAATATAACTGTACAGTGTGTGTTAATGTATTAAAATAATATTTATTGTATTATATTATGCTATAAATAATAATGACTACCTAGTACTAGCGTAGTAGTGTGTAGAGATATCAATAAACAAATAATTAATATTCAAACCCATAAATGTGAATGGTTCGCTAAGCACTAATGTGTACTGGGTACCTACATAATTTAATAAGTTTATTAGTACTTAGTAAAATCGAATTAAATATTTGTGTTTGTTTAAAATCTTTAGGAACTTATTTTTCAAATAATTTATAATAATATATAAGTTATATTTTCAATATTGTTTAAGTTGTAATATTTATAACCTGCATTTACACAGACAATTTGTTTAATTTAATGCTCATAAAATAATATTATTTATTTATTTAGTATTATTTTAATTTAAATGATACACAAAGTAAGTCAACAACTTAGTGAAAATCGTTTGCGAATAAGACAATATTTTAAGAATACTTCTTTCGTAATTTAATATTTAATGACATGATATTTGTTTGAAGAATGTTGGCGAAGAAACTTAAATAATATTCAAACAATAAATCTATATAATATATTAAGTTTTTATATCTCTAAGTCATGGGCAATAACATTTCTCTATTCTCGAATATGTTACATAGATTTAATATTATGAGGTTCCTTAAACATAGTACCTATAAATCGTTTACAAATCAAAGTTTCGTTAACCAATGACATTAATATCTAAAATAACACGTAAGGACCTACCAATTAAAATACATTTTAAAAAGATAAATTATACATACAGTCTATAAGGACAAATTTTATTTTTACCTGTACACTTGTTATAAAAATTATAGATTTTATTACTTAAGCTGCTTAACTGTTTGTAATTATCTATCGGGTATCTACTCGCAGTAGGTGCCTATACCTAACGAAACAGTTTTCTAAATGGTTAATTTTACAGAACAAACACGTCATATCTTTTTTAATGGTTCTTATAATACTTGGATATTCAATATATGTAAATACTATTGTCTATTTAGCTCCAATGAGTGCGACAGTGTCCGTACAGTCTTTATTCATACATTATATAGATAATGACCTATTTATGTATAATTTATTACGAATTCTGTTATTATCACCAAATATGTACAGTTATTAACATTCTAAACGGTTTTTCATCAAACATTTTTATACATGTTTTCTTATAATTGATTACAAGTTCAATGTGTTATACCTATTACAAAATATCATTCTATGATACAAAATATTATTATTATCATCATCATCATCATCGCCATTCATTGGCATTATATCACCGTTACGTAATCGACTGTCTTATTGCTTGGTACTTATGTGAAAAATAAAATTTAATCTAAACTCGAAACATAGTTAGAACAAAAAAATACTTTTAATCGAACACTTTTAGGCAAATTGCTTTCACAAACTGTTATACATTTACAGCAGCTATTCACATTTTGTATACCGTTGAAAAAATGAATTCCATTTCTATGTTTTTACCTCTAAAAATCTAATTTATTTAATTATAATGGATAAAACTTTTTTTCCAGTGTAGGTAGGTACATAATATTTAATAATATAATATTATTATTATACTTGCACTCAAATCCGGTGTAAATGTAACTTCTTATAAACAAATTTCTAATAAACTACGCACAGTTTGAATTTAACACTACAACTACCGCTTTACTCATAATATCGCATGGTAAATTTAGGACAAAATTAGATAAAAGACGTATTAGAAGGATTTCTAAAAAGTTACAACTTATCTGAAATAATTTTAAAAATAAATTCTGCCAAATCTTTTATATATTTATTCAAGTACCTTACAACTCCTTCGTTAGGTATTTAACCTATCAATACAAACAGGATAAATAAGAAATGTAATATATTTATTTTTTTTAGATAAATTATGAATCAACTATCACAGAATTTCCATATTATATAATTAATACTGTTACGCGTGTGTGTTGCAGTGTCATGCTTATACAGTAGTATACACTAAAAATAGATTTATGCACACTAAAAATTATAATATTATTTTAACTATCTACAGTGAAAATATTAAGCTAACATTATTTTATAGCATCAACCCTTTAGATTTTATTAATGTATAGCAATTTATATTATAAATATGTCATCAAATAAATAATTTAATTAATTATATATACATACTACCGTTTTATAATATTATTTTTACGTATTTCATTTTAATTTGGCAATATTCCCTTATTTCCTATCATGATATCCAACTATCATTGTAATTTTTAATGACTGTTTCGACGACGATACGTCTTCTGAAAACTTTATTAGTAAGAACGATAATATAACGAAATACTCAAACGGCACATATTCTGAAACATTCATTTGTTTTCACTTCAAAACTTAAAAAATATACACATTCACAACAATATAATACATATTATTATACAGGCGATAAAAGTTAACGAAACAATAAATTCTAAAAGCTTGGCATAACTTTGTCAATTTTATTATTCTATAAGGCGACTATACCTATTACTATGGGAGATCCCGGAACATTATTCTTCCGGCGAAGACGTGAGTTGAATAATATGGGAATCTCTGTAATCAACCCATCTCGGGATAAAGAACGTGGATTAAAAATAAATAAATAGATATTTAAAAAAATAATTATTATTATTATTATCATTATCGACAACTATCTCTCGCGGGTCGGTTTAGCTCGACTCTAGTGATCTCAACGAGATATATATTATTAAGTTTCAGCGTTTGATCGTATACATAACATTACAATAGCGTCACCAACATAATAGATATTATTATACATACTCGAAGTTATAAAAATAGATGCCTATATACTTGACGACAGCGGGGGGTACCATATCAAAAACCAACTTGTGATCGGCAATTATTAAGTACCTACCTATTCAAGTGCAACATTAATGGATTGACGTCATATTATATTATTTCGAGGCTCGTATATGATATTATTCTATAGGTAACAATAATTTTACGACCCTGCATCCGTTATGGACCGAACCAGCAGGATAACAACGCATACATACACCACCCTACCTATATAAGTGGGCACATACAATCATTTAAACGCCACCGCGTGCAGTTATTTATCATTTTACGTGAAATTTATAATACACGCAATTTGTTCAGTTGTTCGTAAAATTGAAATACCCATGGCTGTGCATTACCATAATAATGGATGGATCGTTATTTCCATAATATAAGACTATTTATCTGCTTTGCATACTATACCCGATTATCCAAGACAATCAATATTTTCGATTCAAAACACGATAATCTTATAATAATATGATTAAGACATAATACTACGATCGTTCTATTGTTTTTACCTACATTTATAATACACTTATTATACCTACCTATATAATGATTAGGTACTGATCACCTATGTATCTATTCGGTGGTCATAGAATTAATGTTAATTCAGTTTAGTACCCCTAATTAGGTTTCAATATTATATTTAAAAGTTCCAATTTCTTCTTTTAAATACTATAGTTGTTTAAAGTACGTTTATCACCAGTACTGGTGCTAAATTACATTATATATAGGTACCTAATATTATCTACCTATAAAACTTATAAGTTATACTATATTCTACAACAAGTTCCTTATAAAAAAATATATATATTTTTATAGGTACATCTATAATAGGTAACTATATTATAATATAATAAAGCTAAGCTTTATAGGTTATAATTAACGCTTTTTAATTAAACAAAGTTAGCCATTACATATTATAAATCAAATAAATAGTTGGTTTGAATAGATTTCACTCATTTCAGTATTGTTTAGTTTTTTAGTGGTATCGACCTACCTATAATGGTAACATTATTTTATTTCATGATTGATTTCAAAGTTGTAAAATTAAATATAACATTATATCTACTAAAACATTTCACCCATTGATATATTATAATAATTCATACATTTATGCTTACTAAAGTATCATTATTCCTTATAGACTTATAGTAGTTGGATTTCACTCGTTTTTTTTAGATTTTCTACAAGTATAAAGATATCACTTATTTGCCGATAAGACAACATTCTATTTATTAAAAATGCAATACATTCGTTAACTTTAGATTAGGTGTAGTTTAATAATTATAATATGTATACAAACTTAAAAATATTATATCCAATATTATGAAGTCAATAATAACAATTTGGTTTTTGTCGGACTGTTTATTCATTTTTATTCAATACCGACCTACCTAATACAACAAAGTGGAAATGCCTAATCAAATATAAATTCGTTTGAATAATGTTATTACGTGTCTATGGTGGAGAAGTGTTAGTCAAATCTGTATATTTTGAGAATGTTAATGCCAAATAATAATAATAATAATAGGTAATAATCAAAATAATATCAACTCAGAATTGTTGCCAAAAAATACTCAGCTCACGCACTGCTGCAAACAGTCAAACGCACCCCCAAAGTTCTATTTCGAACCATATCGATCAAACGAGATTCGTGTGCGGACAGTTGTAGGGTGTGTGGATGGGATGGGCTTTAAACTTGTTAAAACGCAACAACGAGAGATTGATTGACGGGATGGGCGGCGGCGAGTGTTTTTGAAAATAACCGATTATCTATCAATCGGCGGCGTTATACGTTTCCAACTTCAGAATATTATCCTTTGCGTATACAATAAACAACAACAAAGTAAATTTAAACTTTTTCGGCCACAGCTCCATTAAAAGTTTCGTCCTTATTTTCCTCTCTCCTTTTTCAAATCAGTTTATATTTAATTTTCGAGGAGGCAAGAAAAAAAAATCATTCCACTTCAGCTATATACGCATATGCTATTATACGCTCACGCATTATATATGTACACAGAGATTCCGCAACCTATAATGTTTTTGTCGTGACAGTGAGTTACCGTTAACGTAAATTCTAAACCTTTTAAATAGTATTATCAGCTTAGTAGCCCTTAATCTCTAAATTGTTGACTATAAAAATATCAAACTATAAATTCACAGGTCTGAGATCGGCACTATATATAATAATCATAGATGTTGAATTACCTTAGGTATAGGTACTATCTATACTTGGGTGAATAGATAAATATGTTTTTACTTTTTACCCTATACATAATAACAAAAAATATAGGTACTATCTATCGTGCCTAATATACCGAGCGCAATAATTTCCACTCGAACCACGCTTACACACACACACACACGATGCACATAATATGGCAGTAATGATGATAATATATTCATACCGTATTCGAGACGTTTTAAGAATATTATGGTTTAGTGTTTACCTATATTATAATATTATTATTATTATTATTACGTTTATGCACAGGCCGGGCTTACACAGGGGTTTTGATGAACGACGAATATTATTATTAAATTCCATTGTCGGATACCGAAGTAGAACCCGAGTCAACATCACGCATAATATACAATATACGGCTGTAATATATAGATGTACAACAGATATGTTCTGCAAGACAACCACCGGGCGCAAACTATAAGAACGCCAAAATCACGGGACTTGCACGTCAAAAGTTTTAAAATTAATCCGTATAACTAACCTACAGCCCGTCACACGTGTCTATACGCTCATGATACAATATGTAAGGCGCATATTACACGCACACAGACTTGGGGTGTGTGTGTGTATGTGTATATATCGATATATTATGATGATGTATTGAATAAATTATTTATTGTAAAATATATGAATACCCCGAGCCGTAATGTCGGATTAATATACGCGTGTATAATTATTATATAATGCGTATAAAATACACGACTAAAACTATATATAACGGTGTACATCGTGAACTTTCAATAGGTGTAAATTGCACGCGCATTGCACACGGTATTATCATAACATATTATTATAATTAACTGCGTTATACAATTCATTACCCCTGCTGTGATCGGTACACGTGCAATATGAGCACTGTATATGCGAGCAAACTTTAAGATGCCATTCGTAATATTTCAATTCGTCCTTATTCTGCCTATTGTTGTTTAATGACACTGCGACGACCCGTTGTTGTTACGTTATATCACCTAAAAAGTGATTAAATGAACGCGCTGGGTTTTAAAACTTTTAAAACGGAACGTTCCCGACATGATATACAATGAAACTTCACGGTATATAATATTGTTGTGTACAAACTCGTAAACCGTTTTTAACACAATGGTTTGGGAGCAGGAATAGATTACATTTAATTTGTTTCCATAAATGCATTAAAATATGTAATAAATAGCGTATAAAAATGATTGGATAGTATGCGTGAAATAAAATAATACAACTGCACCTAACGTGTATGTGCAGTTTAATTTATTATACTTTTATCTATATATTATTACACTATACACGCAAATGATGTAAAAAATAAAAAAATATATGCACATTGGTGAATTACAAAAATATAAATAAATAGATTTAATATTATAATAATGAAATAGTGGAAAGAAAAGAAAGATAATAAAGATAAAATAGTAATAAAAATAATAATGTAATATAGATGCAACGTTAAAACATTTTTATGGATCTACAAAATATCAAAATGTTATTTTCATGATGTTGTTTTAACACAGAAAAATGAACTAAGAGTAGAAGACTGAAGAATACACTAAAATGTTTCTTTAGTATTGCTACCATACATTTCACGTGAACATAAACGAATACGAAGTATATACATTTTCAATAGTGGGGTCATACAAATAATAGAATAATTTTAAAACTCGATAAAATAATAGAAGCAAAAATCCAAACAAATGTAACGAAACTCAATATGAGATGGAAACGTATAAATACCTACGGAATAAAATTTAATAGTAGGTAGGTAAATATTGCTAAATAAATACATAATAATAATAACGAAGAAATTAATAAACTACTATAAATATTACTTATATACATGTATATACAATGACGTGCATATCATACATCAACAAGTGCAAGAGCACTACCGATTTACCTATATAATATATAATACTTGAAAACTTTTTGTGATCGTTCGATACATTATAATTAATTTGTTTTGCTTACAATAAATGTAATAATATTACGATCGTTGTTCTATACTTATATCGTATCTCAACCATAAATAATAATAATATCAAATTAGCACTAAAATATACAATGTGAAAACTTTCTTTCAGTAAACCCAAATTACTCTGTATGAACACTGCTATAATATAATAATAAAAAGTAAATGGTGGTTTTTTTTATAATCTATAATATTACCATATATTTTTAATTCGACTCTTATAGGTAATATACTTATTTTAATTTTTAATCATATCTATAAAAGTAACATAATCTTAAACTTTGGTTTTAATACTCAATTTCAGTTATATATTTTACTCTCTGATAGAATTTATTACAATATAAAAATGAGACGATAATAATCATAAGACGCCGGGATAGCATAACAATAAGTAATTTAAAATTAAAATCACAATATCCTATTTTTAAACATTATTTTAGGTACCTGTTTTAGATCAATATAAATATTTGTTAAAAATAAATAAAACTACAATATAACATAAAAAAAATAAATATTATTTCCTGCAATTGTTACTAGTTCATATAGTCATATTAATATAATAATTAAATTCGTTTAAGCTCTACTTGTACGAATAGTTATCAATATTCAATTTTAATTTCGTTTAATCGCTTAGTTTTACTACCTACCACTGGCTACAGTAAAGACAAACAGTATACCTACGCCTAACATGACTTGGGACAATATAACAACACATGGTAATAAATTAGCTCCACAATATCAGATAGCTCCTACCTGTCAACTATCTAAGAGCCCATAGTCCTACAGCGAAACGATATGGACATAATAATATTATAATAAACGTATAATATAAATAATATATAAGATTACAAGTCAATATTTATTTTGAGAAAAACAATTACTATTTTTTATAAATATTTGAAGACATATTTTATTTTGAAATACATGAAATATCTTGAACGATATTATTTTAAATGTAAGTACCAATCTCATATAATACACCAAATACAAACGCATGCTTATCACGATATTAGTTCACGACAATTTGCACGTTTACCAACGATTTACGGCAATGATATTGTTTTTAAAATAAACGAAAAAATTAATCAATATAATACGTTCGAGATACACTCGACCAGAGTGAACTTCAAACCCTAATATATTATTATGTTAATCAACCTGATATATACGACATAATATGCATAAAGTGTACATTTTTAAAATAATACTTGTTTGCCGTACGAGTCTCGCTGTAATTTATACATTTTCAAATTGATTGCATTAAAAGTGTACCCTTAGGTAGGTACCTACTGAACAAAGTGCAAGCGCGCAAAGGTAAACATGCAAATTTGTCGTATAAATAATATTAATTGTTATCAAAACAGTTTTATAAAAGTTGTTGCCCTTACATTACACACCAAAGCATTGTACTTTCATCGATCGAAAAATAAACACTTGTGGTCGAACTTTTCGACCCCTGGGAATTTTTTCTCCTCGCCAATCGCTGTGAACTTTTAGATTAATCACATAGGTAATATTATAATGTATAGAACATAACAAAGTCACATTTAAATTTGTATTTATTTTTTTAAATAAAATTAAAACAAACATCACTTGAACGAGACCTGTACAATGTCAAATAGGTAATTTCAGCATATTCGAAACACATAGGTACATCCTGCAGAAGTTTGTCACCAATAAAAGCCGAGTAAAACTGTACCTCTCTATATACAATATAAAGTGGTGTTTATAAGATGACACATTCATGATTATTCATCCAAGAACGTTCTCCGCTTTTGGCTTCTCTACTTCTAAGGTTTTGCTGAGAGTCAATTTAACGTATACGTATACTAAAAGCAATATATGTTTCTAGCATCAATTTTGACGAGGTCTGCAGGAAACGTTTAATTACGTGTGCAATCCTATAAAAACAAGTGAATTGGGACATTTTTTTTTCATAGTCTATTTTTATACATATACATTTATATACTTTCTACAAGTACATTACTATCATCAATATTATTATTTAAAAAATATATATATATATAATTTAGTATAATAAACCTCACGGAGCGTATGATTTTTTTAGTCACAAAAAACTTGATAAGCTGCGTCAATTTTCTAACTTTTAGACACATTGGTGGTTTATCGGATCGAACTAATCAGTATTCCGCATGTATTTTTTATTTATATCATAAATATTTGTCCACTTATCATGATTATAGACTTTCATAGAACAATTATTTTACCCCAGTCGTGATAAACATTGATGAGAATATATCTAAAACAAATTTAAAAAAACAAACATTTATAATCATTTATTGTCACTTGTATATCAAATCAGTGGCACCGAACTTTGAACCCGAACAATTTCAAAATATTACATTTTGAATATCTTTTAAAGTAAATAATAATTTATATAACGAGACTGCTGGCATTAGTTTAATATAATGAACAGAAATAATATACTTGTTTTCTATGCACTATGTGTACCATTTATCGTTTTTCGTGGGATCTTCACTAAACCGTAGTAATTAAATTTAAAAATTAAGTTGTAATAGTCTAACCTAAACAACGATTGGTACTTTTATAAAATTGATTAATTGTGTGGGCCTTTTTGACCCACAAACTAATAATTATCATAATACTATGTTCCAAGTATCCAATAAATTATTTAAGTAATTTAATTTTAAAGCTAAGGCAGAATTCGGCTCCACTGAAAATTAATATTATCTTAATAAAATAATTGTACTAAATATACGATATAAAACATTGCTATTTGTTTAACTAAAAACTAAGCAGTACATGTCAGTGTATTATATGAGTTGGTAATAATATTGATTGATTGTATGACTAGTATTACATAATTAATACATAATTATGGTGTATTTCAATATCCATAAAATATCTTTTTTTTTTATAAAAAAAAACCCCTAAGTACCTACTTATAAAATAGCTGATTTTTACTTGTCTTAAACGGATTCAATAACTGTGTACGAATATCTAATTATATAAGAATAAATATAAAATTATAAGTACCTAAATACATAGTACGAATTAAATTTATGTTTAATATAAATTAAGAATAAATCTATATATTATAATATAATATACTATATTAATATAGTATACATTTATACTGATTATTTTTTAAATGAAACGTACCTAAAGAAGATCCCATAATTGTTGATACGACTATATTAAGTAAAATTTTATAACTTAAACTTTATAACTTTATAACTTTAAAAACTTTTGACAAAAATGCGTTTGGTTTAATTTTATTGTTTTTAATGTTTCCATTTGATGACTAAAATATATATTTTTAGTATACTTCTAAACTAATGTGACTAATTTTATTTTATTTTACTAATAATATTAATTTGGTTTAAATAACATTACAGTTATATGAATGGAAAATGAAAATATTAATTTTTCTGTTGTGGTTTCCCTGTAAACCACAATGATCAGTATCGGTGTTTCCATTTTTATATATCATTGTAGATATTATCGTCGTTTTTAACGGACTTTAGGTATACTGTATTAGTGATTTCTAAGTGGCGGCATGAACATTCCTAATTTTTGTTTATCGGTGAAATAAAAAAAAACCATTTTCCTTCAAAATCGAGACATGGCTTTTTTCACAAAAATAGTTAAATTTAACTTAAAAACTCAAATTATTATATTTAAACCCGTCTAATTGTTTGCAAAAAATATACTAAATTTATTTTTTCATTTATATTAATGAAAATTTAAATACAGTTTCATTTTTTATCTTTTATATTTACTTAAATATAAAATACTGTTGTACGAACTTATTTTTGTATTTATTTTTAAAAAAATAATGTGATCATAGAATATCAATAATAGTAGGTATATTTAGTTTCAAAAAATATCATATTTTGCAAACGTTCCCCATATTATATTAATCGAATCTTATTATACCATAAACTAGGTATTTTTTTACACATTGTAACATATAAAATGTTAATCACAAAAATAAACAGTTAATTTCTTTTAATTTTCAGTACTATACCTACAAACTTTGTTGTATTCATAACCGTAATATTACGTGCCTACCTATATTGTTTTGATTTTTTTTGATTAGAAAAAACGAATCCTGGCAGCATTGCCATTGGGAATTGTTTCACCTATAAATTTTACATTTTATTTTCGAAATCAAAATTAGTATTATATTATGTAACTACCTTTTTTACTTATATACGTCATATAACATTATTTTAGTAGTGAACGTAGTTCTGTAAGGGGAAACTCTAAATGATTATTCCAATTGACAAATAGAATATTTAATGAAAAAAAAAAAAATGTTTTTTTTAAAAAATATTTCGTTAGATGGGCATTTAACTTTGAGATTTGTATTAGGTTAAATAAATATACAGTTTAAATGTTTTTAAAACTACTTTTAAGATTAATACAGATAGCCTCTTTATTTACAAAACACATTTTAATATAGGCACTTACGTATTTTTTAATCTAAAATTTCGTTTGATTAAATTCTTTATTTATTAAAGAGTTCATAAATTATTTTTTTTATAAGTTAGATTATAGTATAGTACTTATAGTATATAATAACCTACTACAGAAAATTATAGTTTACTCATATTATTTATATTATTTATGTTTTGTTTTCCGTAATTAAAAATAACTTTAATGCATACACCTATTAAATTTAATATTTGATTAGAAGTTAGAACTCTCATATCCGCATAGCCATAGCCTTGGAGGTGACCAACTATTTTCAATTGTAATGATAATCCTTCTTTTTTTAATATTGTTGTTGTTGGAATTGTATTCAATAAATAAATGAATAAATAAAACTTAGTCTTTCATTATTAATATTTAAAACTACCCAACAATATACATAATATTTTGTAATCATAGTTAATTAATAGTAGTGTAAGGTATAATTGTATTTTGTATTACCCATCTAAAAACATTTAATAATAATAATGAAAAAATATGTTGCGATCACGAACACAATATATAAACTATTGTTGCTTTGTTTATTGAAAACATATTAGTCTTCCTTTGACTATATTATAATTATAAGGTAAGTACTAATAGAAAATTTAAATAAATATTAAAATATGTATATTTCATGTTTTATTTGTATACACCAATTATTCATACTTATTCGTCGAACAAGAGAAACGACTATTTTTAATACAAACTAAATAAGACAATATTGTAATATCAATATTACCTAGCATGGAGAAATATCATACACTTAAAAAAGCATCGTTTTATATTTTGTACAGAACAATATTATTTATTTGCGTAACCTCTTTTGTTTTGAATTCGTACATTTTTATCATCATCACAAATTGTTTCTGAGATATTTTCGCCAAACACGACAAAACGATTAATACTAATGTACCTACATGATTATTGTGTGCCCCATACTACAATACAGTTAACATTGATGACGGAAAATAATATTTATATTATGTCTATCAAAAAATCTATTAATCGATATCTTAGTATAATATTACCTAGTTAACTAAATTAATTTAAAAATATGTACGATAACTCGAAATCAATAACGTGGTAAGTACCAAAAAGTTTATAATACATTATTATTTATTAATATTATTATCTTATACATTTAAGCTTTTATATTTGTATGGTATATCTTGCGTAGGTACCATCTATATATTTATAACACACGACCATTATTTTTAAATTAACTAAATATTTTATACAGTCAATTTTGCTTTTCTTTAATACAATTAAATAAATAATTTCTATTGTTTATTGTCATTCGAGTACATTAACCATTAAATCATACATATCTACTATGAAAAAACAATTTTACTTAGTACAGTGTGATTTTTACTAGCGTAAACTCTAAACTTATATATGCGTAATACCTATGTACCTACCTAATATACATAATTACAAAAAAATATCTAACAATCAGTGATATTATGTAAAATCGATTAGATCCTCCTAGAGGTAATACCAATAACTATTATTAAACTAATGTCATCATACTCTTGCCCTAATGTTCTGCTTATCGCGTCTAAAACAGTCAACTTTTTTAAATACAATGTTTATTAATTATTTGTTACATGTTCAAATTGTATGATTTATACCCCGTCGTCATGACGTTTGTTAGATACGTATTTTTGAATTAATATTTCTTATAGAAAATAACCATATTGGTACAATATAATAATTGTAAATTATTTTTAAAAATTCAGTTCAATATAATTTAAGTTGATGATAGCCTAGTAATCCAATCAAATAACATATAATAAACTGTTTTTTAACTAATAAAACAAATTTTGATGTATTGAGTCGGTCTTCCATATAGGTTTATTAAATGTAATATGAATCTACCATATAGCAGGAAATATGAATGCCTAGGTCTCCTAAAAAGTTAAAATCATATGAATTCTTTCATATATTTAAATTAAATAGTTATGAATTACTTACGATTTATGAATTACAATATACGATTTATTTTTAAATCTATAAATTTAAATCACGAAGAGTCAAAAGGTAAGATACATTTTAATATAAGTTGGTTTTGACTTATGGGTATAGGTGAAAGACCGATGAAAACCAAAATGATTAAACATAATTAAAATTGTATTAATTGTTAGAAAAATATTCCTCAAGTATTTAGGTTCCTTAAAACTTCTCTAAAAAAGATGAGAGAAAAAATAAATTAAAAACATAAAACATTATAAAATTCTTAAAATTAAGGCTTATATTATTAAAAACTTTATAATAAACTATTATAGGTATATATTCTACATTTCTAAAAACTATTAAATTAATGTTATGGAAGTTTTTTTTAATTAAATAATAATATTTGGCAGATTGTCAAAAATAATTAATATTTCGTCAAGTTAATTAATATCATACATCATTATGTTTTACAAGTTATGTATAAAATACATAATAATTAAATACATACAGCTATAGTGCAAGATATCGCATCTCTAGCAAAAAGCTACCTACATTAATAAAGACCTTTTCAAATAACTATACTTGACAAAGTTTTCTCATTATCCCACGTCTATTCTGGGTGAGCGATGTTTTTGTATTTGTTTAATGTTTGATATTTTAACTTATATGGTAGGTAATACTAAGCTTTAATCTTTATGAATATATATTTTATAAAACATCTGGTATATTAAAGACAAAAACACACATTAATATAGTTTTTACATAAACATTTTATGGCAATTAATTTAATTGCAAAAACAATTCTACCTACTACGAGTCAATTTAAGACAATATTTGCGTTTATAGGTAAATCAATAATACAAATAAATCGATGTTTCTTCATATTCGACATTAATCAATATTATACTTATAAATTATAATCTATATACACAATATAAACATTAACACAATAACTAATAATTCATAGGTCTAATAACATTAGGTTTTAACATATAATTAGATTTATACCTGTGGATATTTTTTTGTGTTTTACCTTATTCATTTTTTTATATTTAACAATACATACGTATTTCATTAAAACATATTCAATCAGTTTTCAACTAAGTATCTAAATATATTATTATTTTTAACTTTAGGGTTGGTAAAATCTACAATTCGTTACCAATTTATAGTATGACTTAGGCCTTGTGTAACCTACTACCATAATGTAGGTATAATATATATCGTTGATTGGTATCTACTTACAATTATCTTCTATGACGTAATAAATAATAAACATAAATCTTTCTCAAACCAAAACTATAAAAACATTATCAAGCAACTACCTATTATCCAAAATTGTGTCATTATCTTAGACATACAATACGCATTAAACGATATCTTAATAATCACAAAGTAAAAAGTTAAGATTACAATAATATACGAAATAAGAAGTTCCCATATTAATTATTATGCAATACTTATGGATATCTGGTAACCTTCCTATACCAAACTGCATCTCGAAATAAATTAACTGCCTATAATATTTATGAAGTGATACAATATAATAATGTACCTAAGTATAATATTATACTTATAAGAAGTTAAACAATTTAGACTTATTAATATACGTTTTTATACTACTAGATTTTTTTTTTTCGTAACATACCACGTCAATTTCAGAAAAACTATAGTAGAGTTAAATTAATAAAAACCATTTAATAGAAGTTATAGTAAGCAACAAAACATAAACTATAAAACTATTTAACACCGCAAACAAATCTAAAACAGTACGTAGAGACCAATATTTACCAGTGAAATTATTTAAGCGGACAAATAATATATCGATAGGTTTGCTTTTTTAAGAATCAAAACTATTTCAATAATGATTATTTTGTGTTTTTTTCCTTTCCTAAAATGCAATTACTCAGCTAAGTAGGCGTAATGTGGTCGTCATTCGACGGTCACAAGACAAACGGCGGTCCATTAAAAGGAAAGCGACAATTATTATTTAATAATGACGGCGGCCGTTTAATTTATGGTTATTGTTTTACAGAATCTTATACCACTGGTGGTCGCACGTGGTGTATAAAATAATAATTTTTGGTTGTTCTTAAATTCGTTTTGGTGTTCGGAAACATTATACTTGCGTGGTAATGCCGTCGTTTCAGGTGTTAAATTTATTAGACAGGATATAGTGAAATTCGACTGTCACGCGTTTCAAGTGTACAAAAATGATAATACAAAACACTCTAAAGAACCAAAGCTACAAATATATCATACATTCGTGATTAAATTACAACTCTTAGGTAATATTATTGTTGGAATTAATTTTGAATCACATAAATCTATACGTGAATTTTACTTATTTTAATCGATTACCCGATTACAGTTATGTAAAATAATAACTAAATCATTGAATCGTCATTCTTGTGCCTACCTATTATATTGATTGTAAATAAATATTACTTCACATAGGTATCGTAGACTATAATATTCCATACTCCAAACACGCAAAACAGCGAATCAGCTAAACTAGTTATCTTTTAATCTTAGATTTTATTATTTAAATCATATAAATACGTACGCCATAAAATAGTTTTCTTAAACTACAATTTTATCAATTAAATTCAACTACCTATATTAATTGTATGATTAAGTTTCAATGTCAAAAATACAAGCCATCCATCAATTTTATTATTTAATGTTCGTTCCAATTTATCAGTATTTAAATTATACTAAAAAATACAGGTATCAAAACTTAAATGTACCTACCAATTTCATATACGCACAAGACGGACATTGTTAAATAATTTGAAATAACGTTACACAATTACCATTAAAAATTCGTACCTATACCTGCGTATAATTAAAAACATATTTTTGTATATAAACTTTTGTTTTCAAACAAAAAATGTTTTGAATACAAGTTGACAATAAGCGAAACTAGTAAGTTTATTGAAAAAGTATTGGATAGAAAAAACCCACCTATAATATAAATTAATTAATAACTAAAAATAAGTTCGTCTCTGTTGAAAGTCATTATAAACGTTTAGCTTACACAACAGCACACCAGAGAGGTATTTAACAAATGTAAAAATATATTTCCAGCCCGAGATCTATCTTCCTCGAACGTTTCTTAATTTCGTGTGTAATTTAAATTCTCGCCTGGTACCAGGCCCTGACAAATATCTGTCAGGGTCACAATGTGACGTTTTGGAGTAATAAAATACGGTTTATGTTTAGAAAATACCTACCAGCATCTCGTTACAACACGCACTGACGAGCAGTATAAGCGGAATATTGCATGTTAATATGTGTTTTTGTAGTCCGTAAAAGGTTCAACGAAAAGTATACCTACCAAAATCCGTTACCCAAGTAGTTTTTATCCACCGCTAAGCGTTAAAATAAACAAGTAAGCAAAAGCTCTAATTCGGAGTTTTAAATTAAATTTGACCAACAATAATTAACGTTATATTGCTAAATAATAAAATAGTGAACTCGTCGAAACAACACAAGATAAATATGATATTATGTTACATGATATGGCATTTGTTAAACATACGAAATTATTTATTGAAGTAGTTCAACGTGGATGAAACAATGTAGTTACTTAACACAATAGTAGGATTTGAGAATTTGTATCACAAAATATTGTTTTATAATATATTAGTTTGATAAAACTGACAGTATCTTATTAATATTTAGTTTATATAACTGCAATAACAAAAATCACAATGTACACCGGTAGACAAAATAGAGTTCGAAAATATATTCTTTACATATTATTACAAAAATCAAATACAAATTGAAATATTAACACTAAGAAAGCGAGTAAATGGATAACGCTCTGCTATACATTAGGTGTCTAGAAAGTCACTGTAGAATTTGAATTCGATAACCATTATCGTATACGAAAAACGATTTTGAGCGAAGACGGTCTGTCAGCCTATATAATAATATTAAGTAAATTTTATATTATTATGATCAAAGAAATTAATTTTACTATTAGGCAATAGTACTACCGTAGGTTAAATTATTTTTTGCCAGAAGAATTTCATTTGAAAATGTTATTATGTGTATAATATTGTATACAATATAATAATGTACCTACTATAAAAGTCTTAAGTACCTAAGAAAGTTGCTATGAATAATATTTTTATATTACAACAAAATAACTAAATCCGTTATTCTTGGTTTTAATATATAATTTCGTGCAAATTCGAACTTAAAATGTCTGTAAAAAATAACTGTGTTTATACATATTTTAGATTTTTTGGTTACAGCATAAACTATTTAGTACTTTAGTTTGTTTTTCCTGACACTTTTGAAAACTATTGGGATTTTTTTACTTATGAGTCAAAAGTAGGTATCAACTAGATACACTACAGTCCTACCAGAAAAGATGCTGTTGAAGAAAATTGAAGCATTTTTAATGTCACCAAACGTAATGACAGACACAAATAAAAAAAATTAACAAAAAACACACGCACATCATTGTAAAATCAATAAGTACATTCATCATAGGCATTTGTAGAATTTTGAATACACCTAATCACCTAGAATATCGCATACGATACAAAATTTTCATGAATACAATTATCAACTGTAGGCCAAACATAAAAATCAAGTATGATTCTATGCTTTCAATGGCATTGAACAGTAATAATATTTATCAGAGTATATTAAACTGTCAAAGAAATTTTAAAATTAGAAAAAATGATAATAAAACACAACACCCACATTCATAGCTATTCATAAATATTGCTGTTGTAGTGTTTTTATTATTTTTTAACGACTTTGACCAAGCTAATAGTACCTATGCGAAACGTACGTTTAACGCGTTGCTTACAAAATTCAGTGGGCATAAATACATAATATTAGGATGCGAGCTGAATGAAATAAAAAGCATATACATTTAACAGGAAAAAAATCGCTGAATAATAATAGTTGCTAGATGTGTTTCTAAAAACATGGTTCCCGTTGAGTATATTATTGCCTGTAACTTTAATAGAAACACTGCTAGTGACTATATAGTTGTGAACGGAGTTTCTCTAAACTAAAACTAATTAAAACATTTATACCGTCAATTATGCGCAGCAGCTGTTCAACATAAAGTCAAATATAATATATTCAACTATATCTATATATCTATGTGGAGAACGATCGATGGGACCATTTGAATGCGTCGACCGATTTCTCAAGAGTTAGAAGATGCCGTTTTCGAATGAAAGAATGTCTGAGAGTTCAAACAAAAAAAGCTTTCAGGAAATCTAAAGCTGCAACTTTACGTTTGAGGAGCAATTAGAGACAACATATTACATTTATTTAACATTCCGTAGAACTATTCACACATACTGTTTAATACGATTAACGAGTAACGACACAGTGAAGAGGTCTTATAACACTATTATACCAATGACGATAATACACCTACGATTCGAATTGTGCTTATTTTGATAACGCGTTAATCCTTAATCGAAAAATGCTGATGAAGCTGTGCAATGCCTGTGGAAGTGAAATCACATATAAACAAGCACAGTCTCGTGAATTTCGCAAACTCGATCATGGTATACGTACGACTTCAAACATACCTATATCAGAAATACTAGGAAAACATCATTTTCAGAAACGAAAGCCATCAACAACACATTAATATTAATCTACATACCCAACCTGTTTGAACTTTTGCAAAAGCAAAATCCTCGTATTATGTTATATAATATAAACTGTTTCCCTACAAATAAATCATGTATACGCCCGACCAAAACTCGAAGTGTAATTATTGTAACAACAATACAATATTAATTTCCTTATGTTACATCTTTTTTGTACTCGCGACTATAGCCATATTTAATATTATATACCTACCTAATTTATATTCTACGATTGAATACGTTTTTATTTGTTTTATGTGTAAAATAATTTCTTGTCATACTAGTATATATTATATAATATTATAATATATTTGAAAATACGATAAAAAAATAATAAAAATGTTGGGCGTCGTACCCAGTAGTCGTCTGCACACGCCACGAGCCAAACTTATAAGGATAAAATGATTAATAATATATACCTACCTACCAACATTACACGCACGTGCGGCACGTGCATTGGTCGTAAGCGGCGGATACCCTATACACGAATTAATCTTGCCGAAGAGTTTTAAGGTGATCGAATGGGATACATAACACGGACGTCGGTTGGCTAAGCACTATTTAGACCTTCTTCGGTTGTCTGAAACTAATCAAAACGACCCGTGCGAAAACGACGTACCTACATAAACTGTAAGGCAGGTTTCTCGGTAAATATACGCTGTACGCACTATATACTGTAGTAAAAACTACTGATTATGACTTACACCATAGTATACTATTTTACGGGACGATACAGGTCTTTACCCAACGAGAACGCCTACGCTGACCAAATATTGTATCTATAACATTTGCGGCGTACCCACAATAATATTGTTTAATTTTACATACATTTTGTATGTAGAGCCGACGACAAAACTATTGAAATGCCTATTACACTTATTCATATCAATTATTACAATTAACTTCAACGCGGTTCTGAACGGGACACGTAGCTTAGCTTAGCTTTTATTTCATTTCACACGCTTTAATACAATTTTCTATGCTATCACGATAATAGGTTATAATTAAGTTATAATGACAGCGTTTAGTTTTTAACTTAAAAGTAAAAAATAAAAATTCTCAAAATATAAAACCATTATTGTTTCCATTTCTATTTTATTTTATTTATATATAACTAACTATTCAATTAAAAAATCCGAACTATTATATTATATGTTTTACCAAATGTCTATAGTTAGGTTGAATAACTGTTAGCTATAAACTGTATGATTTAAAAAGTATACTTAACATACTGCAAAGTCTAAATAACGCATAAATATCAATCTACCGATACATATATAACCTAAATAGTAAATAGTATATACAAAAACTTAAGAAAGCTCCCTCTGCGAGCATGCTAAATTCCCGGTTTCTAAACGCATTTTAATACAATGCAATAAACTATAATTCCATATTATGTAATTTAAAAATAATTATTTTGTAATATTTATATTTTGGTACCTATTTGATATTTCTTAATATTAGCAACTTTGAATCTATATTAAATAGTCATATTATTTTGATATTTTTTAATTCTGGCTATAGAATAAATGTACTTTGAATTGAACCACGGTTATAAAATTTTGATATAAACAATCGCAACTAGATATGTGCTTACTGCAGGAAAGTATGACGAATGTAGGACAAGGGACGGACACAGCGGCAGTATAAAGTTTTTTAAACTTATTTTTAGAAACCTAATACACAATGAATTAATATGTAAATAATAATAACGTTTTAACATATTTACTTAAACATATTTTAATCAATAACTGTACCACTAATAGAATCGGTCTAACAATTAAATTATTAAATACGTTATAATTAATAGACTCACAAGACATTATTATAACTAAAATTTGTAATGAATGCAAAACAAAATTATACTGACAAAAGCATATACTATCTATTCGAAATAAACAACTTAAAATCATCACTTCATTCATTCCTGCCTGCTTTAACATTTAACAAACTTCGGGTGTAGACATTTGAAATTCATAGAAATTTTCCAACGTACAAAATCGTATAATGTTATGTTGTATTGTATATTTGGTTTTTTTTAAAGACACTTATGAATAAAAACCTATAAGTTTATGCTTATAAAAAATATAATACAAGTTGTGACTCTGTATACTATATACACTAAATTAATGGATGGTAACAATTAACAATATTATGAATAATTTTATATGGACTTATTCATTAAATAAAAAATATGGTTTAATATGGTTTTATTACATTTTTATAAAATCATAAAGTTACTTTTAAGTAAGTACGATATTAACCCAAAAAATGTAATTTAATTACATACATATATGTAATATATTTCGTGTGCGTACGAGTCTGTATTAAAATTGTATAACTCTTGCAAGCTTTTACATTACTGTCAAAACGTTTAAATAGGACAAATGTATAAATTAGTTGAATATTAATCTAATACTTTTAGTTAACATTATGTAATATTGACTACCTGTCTACCTATACTTGATGTCATATTGTCATCGACTCTACCATTTAAAATTGTTTATTTCCCTATTTCTGATCAGATATTGAAATTAATGTACTAATTAGCTACATTTTCTACATAATATATTAGTACCTATATTTTTCTACCTAAGTACCAAACTATCAGTCTAACAGAATGTATAGTATTACCAATTACCACTATTATACATAAATGCCTTGTCGTGATAATGTATTAATGTGTAACAACGACAGTATATACAATCTCATATAGTTACAGCTTATAACCGCATTCAACTTTTTTATTTTTCGATCAACATACTACCTACATACCTACAGATGAATATTTTAGCATTAATCATTGTTCACGTGGAATTATGTGAGTTGGTAAGTACTTAATACGACAATAAACCTTGCGTACATCTGATTAAATGCAAAACACGAATTCTGGTGCAATAGGTATTATACTATTATATTACGTACACAATATAATATTATAATCGTTCACGCAACGGTATTAATAAGTACCTATTATATATTAATGTATTTAAAGACTGCCATGCATAGACACAGTGCTAAGTGGAGATTAAACCCCATCGAGCGGCAAATCTACCATATCAATATGACAATATTGTACAAATTGATGACGGTGTGATGTCGCGTACGATTAGTGACAGTACTATAATGATACCTATCATCGCTGGATTTACCAAGCAACAAAAATGGCGATTAATTATTTTTATAATTATAAATATTTTATTTTATAAGACGACCAACATTTTTTATGAACCAAACAAATAAAAATGATGCAATGCTACGTTAAGGAGATACCTTTATAATATATGCGCCGAATTATACTGTAATTACGGACTACCTATTGTACATCTAATAAATTTATACTAAACTCATAAAGATAACAATCTTATTTTTATAATTTCTTATTCACTAAAATTTTTTTTCACTGAACAATTTTCATAACACAACAAAACCAAAATTCCAAAAAGTTACATTATTTTAAACAAATTGCACATTATATTATATTATGAATAACTGTTAGAATTTAAGTCTGTAGATTTGTTTTATAAATCCAAAAAATTATCAGTAGTTATCACAGTTTTGAAATATTTTAAACCAAATTAGAATCCAATACCAATGTGAATACATTTTATACTAGGTACCATAATAATATATTATATAATAGTTTAGATATGTGCGATGACATTTGCCTAAATAGTATTATAATATTATCATGATGATATAAACCTCGGTAGATTATACTAAAAAAATAATCAAAATAATTTTGAAAAAAATATATAATAATTAAAATAATTTAACCTCGACTCAGAGAGCAAAAAATTATCAAAAAGTTTATATACCTACAACTCAGTTTAAATTGTATAAGACCTAATCATGGTTTAAAACTGGTACCTACAACAGGCAGCTATAATTCCCACACTGAAAACCATTAGCACAATAACATTATTGTAGTATTATTGAGGAAATTAACATCAAATTATATTTTGATGGGACCGTTCTTCTGATTTATGGTAAATTCTATTCACCTGCTACAGTATTGCTATGTTTAGCTTAGGAAAACATTAATTAGCATTCGAATGGAAAGCGGGTACCTAACTCATTTCATCGGGTTGTATATAACAAAACATAGATTTTCATTTACGTAATGCATATAATATACCCACACAAATGAAGGGGAGTATATGGCTAATAAATATTGAATAACCCAGCATGTACCTATCTATCTAAATCGCAATGTTTCGAATCATTTGAAATCTGAATATTACATCATAAATCATTATAATTAATTACATATTCTTTTAGTTATATATATATCACTAATATTCAAACTTTGGAATGTCGATTTAAAAAGACAAAATTAACATTTTGCTACTCTTCATAACAATTAAACAGACGCAAATTGAATAGATTCAGACCAAAATAAAAATTGTGTTTATTGAAATACATATTATATTTAATGTTTATAGTAAAATCATTAAACAATACTAAATGTATAATAAAACCAAAAGTATAATAATAATATAAAAAGTATAAAATATATAATATTGCGTATGTCTGGATATTAATACGTAGACAATTAAACATTTATTACTTATTGTTATGTAAACTTGTTTAATGATTATGTTTATATCACTCAGTAGTATAAGAATATAATAAACAAGAACAAATATGTTTTTCCTGAATTTCTGCATGAAAATTGTTTTAATAAAAAAATATATTTAAATTTTGGAGTAACAAAACTAGCAATGAGAATTTTAGCTTATTATTAATAATTACATTCGATCTCTACTATATAGATATAATAATTATATCTATATAGTAGATAAAATTATGGAAATTTTTAAAATTTGTAAAGAATTGTTCTAACTCTATATGACGCTTTGATAGTTCAAGCTGTTTAAATAAAACATAATGTCAATATTAAATAATTACAAAGGAATTCTTTATACGAAATGTGTACCTAATGTAAATATACAATATTGTTGTTATAATCCAGTCTGCGATATGTTTTTGTAGGTACTGAATTAAATCAAATAAAGCATTAAAAAAAATAAGGTTTTGAGAGGACAATGTATAGTTACCAATATTTTATTCAAAATTAATTGCATCTACAGAATTTATAAAATTAATAATATACCTAAGTATAATAATAATGTAGAAATGTATATAATAATGTGGATACAACTATCCATATAGCTAAGTAACTTCTAAGTCAATTATACCGATGTACCATAAAAAAGTATAGTCTAAATGTTTTGAAAAATTTAACTGTAAATATTATAGAATAATAATAAACTTGTAGGTGAATAGTTTCAAGTATCTGTGATTAATATTTTTCAATTGCAACAAAATAACTAAAATAGTAAGACGAAAACTCTTATTTTTTATTTAAACATCCAATTTCCTAAAAATTTAAACTTTAAACGATTCTAAAAAAAAATCGATCGGTAATTAATTTAAGGGTGAATATCCAATGTCAATAAAATTTAAACTTCAAACGCTTATAAAAAATTAATGTGATTTTCCGGTGAACTTTTTTCGACTGTAGATAGAAAAACTTATGCAAATTTTCGTAAAATGAATTTCGTAAAAATTCTAACATTAAAAAGGTACTTATAAAAAAATATTGTGACTTTTTATTTTTGATATTTTTTGAATTACCTATATAGTATAATGAACAACTTACTTATGAGCAACTATGTTTTCAATTTTCCAACTTTTTAACTAAGCAAAAATATTGACATGAAAGTAGAAAAAACTACATAAAATCAAAAATATCTTTGTATGTCTAAAATAGCTCAAGAAGCCTAAGAAAAATTTAGAGAAAATTTCAAATATTTACTGTTATTTGTTTTTGAGTTACCTACACCAAAAAAACCAATATTGATATTGTCAAAAACTGGTATAGCGTAAAAATTCTCGTTTTTCCTTAGTTTTATTTATTTTTCCTAATTTATTTATTACTAAGAAAAGTACTAGGAATTTTGAATTTTGACCTCTCAAAAGTTCCAATTCAATCTACTTAGAATATAAAAATATATCGTTTATTATGTTCTGATGTGAAACGCAATAAATTATGATAAATAATTACAAAAGTGATAGTATTAATGGATATTATATTGTCATACGCCACGTCAAGTTGAATATGATAAACACAATATTATATTTACCTGAAAGGCTGAACGAAATAGACAACAATAATATTATTTTGGGGGGTAACCAAAGATACGCCAATGGTTTTCAAACACTTTCCCAAATAGGTAGCCTACAAAGATATCATCCACGTACGAAAAATGTACGCACAACAATTATAAATTCATAATAAATGTGGCAATGCATATAAACATTTTTCACACAACCAGCTTTTAAATAGCATAATATAGATTTCACGAAAAAATACATACTTATTATTAGTTATAACTTATAACTTTATTAGATACCAAACAAAGACATTTATGACACCACGTTTCTCGTACGGTAGTACAGAGTTTTACGTAAAATAAAACAAATTTTTGTGACAAAATAAATAGCGATTTTTCCAACTCTTCTGTCTCATATGACAAATACAATTTTTTTAAACATAAAACAAGCCTAAACGCATTTGTATAGTATTCCGAGTCATTAAAGGCTTATCGATTTTCTTTTGACTATTTTCCTCATGTCATGTGTGTATGTTTATAAGTACCTAACCAATTAGTATAGATGATTGTATGTAAATACAACTAAATCGATATCATAGTACACAACATTATGTACAGTTATGTTAAAACTAGCTTTTTTTAGAACGAAACAGCTAACATTATTAAATGGACCAAAAAATCACAAACTACATCAATATTAATAAGTAGTAAGTAATCTAGTCACATAAAATAGGTAAGCCACGTTTTAATCGATAACATTTAAAGACCTGGATAATTGTAAGAAAATATTAATTATTATTCTTAAAATTATTATATTAACTATTAGGAACAAATATTATGACGAGACTCAATTAAAAGCTACGATATATATTATGTTTTGAAAATCCAAACTATTATATTATAGATTATAGTTTATAGAAATTTACAGTTTACACTTAATTTCTTATTCAGTGTTTTCACATTTTCAATAACTACTCAAAACATTTTCATAACTTTATAATATGGCTATATTTTTTAAACCTCGGAGCTCCTGTCACATAATATATTAAATAACTCACGTGCACTTATATGATTTTAGTAAGTCTTCACTCAATTAATACCTATTTAAAATACTAAAAAATTTTTATTTTAACATTATTAGTAAAAATAAAATAAAACCTAACTATTAAACATGTATTAGTTTAAAATGTAATAACCATTAGTTTATTAAAATTAATGAAAATATAAGTAACGTGTAATATCACTATGTTTTAAAACTACCTACATGCACATGAAATAAGTCTAAGAGTTTAAATCGGTCATAATAACATTTACATAAATATAACTATAAAACTATTTAAATGATGATTTTCCAACACATATTTTATGATTTAAAAAAATTGTATGCTTTGTAATATTACCTATTCGATTGAATAATACATTCCTATATATTTTTTAGTACTTATATAGGGGTAGTATTATATATATTTTTTTTTCTTTTCATTTATATTTTTAATGAACATATTTTACAAATATCATCAAATAATCATCCCTAGTGAATATCCGTTTGGATCACTACGTTTATCTTGTTTAACTTCAAAACAAGTATTATTACAATAACATATAAATTAATGTTTATACTACTCAAATACTCAATCTAATGTATCCTATACTCGAAAACAATTATTCTAATTTGTGTACTGTAGGTGTATTCATTTTTATGAAGTGTTTTATAAAAATATTTATGGGTTACTTATGTTTATTTTTATTATTATAGTTATTTGACGTATTGTAATAATATAATTTCATGTCGATTCTGTTTATAAATATAAATGTAATCATTTTTGTATTTTCATGATGATACAATATAATAGACTTTTGTACCACACCTGATTTAAGTATTTTTTACACTATAATATATAGGTACATTAGACCTATTATTTTTAATGTTCCTAAAGTAAAACCACAAAAACGAGCAAAAATTATAATTTATACATTTTGAATTAACTATATTGTAACATGTAGTATCCATAATAGTATACGGTCACTAATACATATAAATTAAATTAAAGTAATAAACCAAAATTAGTAAGTACGCCCAGTAGGTAAATGTCTTTATTTCATAATAATGTTCGGTTTTCTTTTTAACTGTGAATTTTATTATCAATACACTTAATATAGTAAAAACATCTACTTATTTTAACTAGTAAGTAATTAGAAGGTGATTAACAAAGAATAAAAAAAAACTTAAATTAAATATTACTAGGTATAGCTCACCTAAAATTTACTATAATTAGGTATTAGCAATTAACACGTTAAAAATTGGCACTGATATCAAATGAATCGTGAATATAATATTATATTAGTATATATTTTAAATATATATATTATAACATATTTTAACTGTAAAGCAATCTCTACTTGAACAACTCTCAAGTCAAACAACTCAAACATATAGATACGATACAAGTCAAAGAAAAACCCACAAATCATTATATTTTATCACAAATCACTTAAGGCTATACACCGACAAATTGTAAACAAATTATAATGTTTTAGCTTCGAGTAAGAAGAAATGAAAATAGTATAAAAACCAATAATATGCAGCCAGAAATTTAATCGCGTATTATAAACCAAATAGTAAAATTATTTTTCGTGTTCCCAAAGTTCAACTTTTTAATTTTAACACATCATATTTTACTGACAATAACACCACAAAGTTTAAATCATACACAACTTACATAATGTTATTTCATTTGTTTTTAAGCTAAATATTATACAGATTTCTATACACAAAATTAATGTAACATGACCAGAGAAAAATAACAAAAGCAAATACAGACACTAGGTCTTAGACTGATATACATTTTGAAATTTACACAGTAAGGAACACTTTGCGGACTCGAACTTAACATCCTTAGGTACACTAATATTATTTTTATATGTAAAATACTGTGGAGTCTAAAATATAGAGTATAGACTATAGACTATAGAGTAGGTATGTATAGACCATGAACTTATTCACCCCTGTCTTGGTTATGTAAGTTTTAACCGTACCTCACGTCTTATTTCACTAATATAAATTCACAAAGTCAAAACAAAATTAATCTATATTATAATTACATTTGTAACGCATATTAGTACAATTAATTCTTATTATAAAATTAACGTTAACATCAAATAAATTTAACAGAATACACGATTTAGAAATACTATAGACTTTAATGATACTTTACTCTTCTATATATTACTATCTACCAAATACAATAAGTGTTTTCAAAATCTTGAATTAATTTATTATTATTTTTCATGAGACTAAAAAAAAATCAACAAATTTTACTATACCGTATAGAGACTATAATAATTATAAAGAACTCAAATCGGAAACATTTCCAAATGCGATTGTTATCAATTCATCATTGCATTTATATTCATAACAATAATACAGCTATAAAAATAAAGCGAATACCAAATACAGTCTCTAGCTGTATATGTATATTCAAAAATATTACCTAAACAACATTTTATCGAAACAAATAATCAACTTCAAAGATAATCTAAAAATTCTAAACTAAAAATAATAAAATTACTATTTTTATAGTGTACATATTATTATAAAGTTATATCCTATTCAAAAACTATAATTCGTTTTACATTTTAATACCCGAGTTTAGTAGCTCAATAAAAGTCACATAATATATTACTTTCATTACCTATAGATAAATTATATTATTTCCTTTTTTTAATTTATATTCATATATTATTTTAGCATTCAAGTTATATTATTCAAAGAAAAAATTTCTAGTGTGTATTACCACAGTATACTCTTATATACCTAGGTATTGTATACGAGGGTGTGGAGTACGTACCAACTATATATGAGACTATAATCTATTTCCACTATTATTTTTCATCCACACACACGCTTAGACATTTATTTTTCTTGTACCAACCAATTTTAAATTACATATACATCAATACTATTATTAGTAAGTACCTACCTATTACTTTTAAATTATGTCGTAATTAAAAATATACCTACATATTATTGTGATGAATATCAACTTTAACTAATTTATTTAATACATTTCTGTTTGCGTACAAATATATCATTATTCAAACTGATTACCTACTGAGTACTTAATAAATAATAACTATTTATTTTTAATGTAAGACCCTAAAAAATATTACTTACTACCTACCTCAAAGTATATTAACATGAACACTATTCCTGACGAATTTCTTGAAAGAATAAAGAAATTAAGAAACTAAAAATCACCAATAGAGTAATAATCCCAACAAATACACTAATACGTCTTTTTTATTCAAAGTTCTATCAAATATAGTTTATTTTTCGAACAAATAGACAGAAAACTTAATTATTAATACTGACGGAAAAGACCTGATTGAAAGACTTATGTACTAATTCAAGCAAAACAATTACCGTTCTTCTATCCCTACTTTTTAAAAATAATTTACACCACATTAACGTATTCATTTAATGGAGAATAAGGCTTTCTTTGTGACCAATTTTATTAGGCTCGATATCAAAAAAATTACTCTTTCGCTCAATTGAACATACTTAACAACAAAAAAAGTACAATACAAGTGCATTCAGTAGCATAATTTTAAGTTAAAAACTAGTAGAAAGGAGAGGCAAATTACATTTATAATTGATTGAGTAAATGAACACGTATATTGATATTTGGTAATATTCAATAGTTTTTCATTATAATTATTTGAGAATCACCTACAGGATTATTAGCTTACATTACGATTATTACTATATCTACCTAGTAGGTACCTAATTTTCATTGAAATTTATCAAATCTTCCATACTATCTTTACGTTTATTTAACTTTTTCACCGCCTATAATAATTATCCCGACTAAATTTTCTGTTTATTTAAGAATTAACTGTATACTAGATAGATTTATCAATACCTATAGTAGTTACCTGCTTCTAAAATATGTCTTTTAATTAATTTTAATTGATTTAAAAAAAATCATTTCGTATACTAACTACTATAATAAGTAATAACTATACATATATAAATCATAATATTATTTGGTATTTTATTTCTATTCGAGACAATTTAGATAACTTTGACAATTTAACTGCAGACGTAATAGTGCTTATTTATGTATTATTACGTCTACAAAAGTAACATAATGAGTGGTAAATTTATTTAAGGTATAATTGAATCATTAATCTCAAGACTTTTACAGTTATTTAAATAAATATATTATTATATAAAAGTAATATCCGTTAGGACCTAAGTAGATTCTAAGATTACTTAAAGGTAAAATTATAGTTCAGAGTTTCAAACATTCGTGGCAATACATTCTAAGGGGGTGGAGAAAATTGATACTTTTTTTCTCTAAAAGTAAAATATCTAAGGGGCAAATGCCTTGCTTCCCCATTGCCCATCAAAATTATATTACTCTGGGTTAGATTATAAGTTAGGTATAAATTTAACCCTGGTATTCAAGCGGTTGACATTTTGAATATACATAATTTAAATCATCAACTAAATCTTAGAAGAAACCAAATGTTTAAAGTAAACTATACCAATTTAACTTAAAAAACTATTAATCACTAGTTGTACTACAGTGGAACCTCGATAAGTCAAAAACCTTAATAAGTCGAAATAAATACTGTTCCGAATAACCTAAGCTTAGTAAGTCGAAAACCTCAATAGTTAATTTTGACTTTACATTTAAATACAGCGTACCTACATAACTTAGATCATACAAATTACTAACTCTTCATAATATTCCTAAATTCAATCAATAGCCCCAATAAAAAAAAAGTCACAATACAGTAAATTTCATAGACTGTTATCATTTTAATAAGAATAAAGTACCTACGAGTATGTTTAAAAATATAATAATAATAATCAAATTTTTAAAACAATAACCTAACCTCAATCATATTTTAATGATACCTAAATATTTTTAAACAAGACACAATTTTCATAAAAAATATGATTAATGTTGTTATTTAATTCAATTGCAAAATATCACTTGACATGTAATAGAGGTACCTATGTAGGTATTCACGTTTAAATCCTAAACTCATAATATTTAACATAGTTACTGATACAATAACTGGTACCTAACAGAACTTAAAACAAAATAAATTCATTATATTTAAGTTACCCAAAATAATTTTCAGAATAAAGAACAATAATATTTACACTTAAAAAAGGCTTTGTTATGACCGGGTACAATATTCTTATTGTAAATATTTCATCTAAATATTTAATAATCAATAATATACGTGTAAAATACGTTAGTTTTGGTAAGCCTAAATTTGGTAAAAAACTTAAATATAAATAAGATCATCAAAATTACAATTTAATTATTAAAAATTATTATCATTATTAAAAAGTTATTAAATACCTATTCAGCTTTTACAACAAATTTTAAAAATAATAGGAAACTAACTTAAGCCACTCAATTCTTATGCAATGCACGGTACACACAAACAGTAGCAACGTTTTTTATATTAATTAATTTTTTACGATAAATGACAATAAATTGATAATAGACATAATATTCCGATTATTAAATATCGTAAATCACATCATAAGTCTATAAGTACTTATCGCAATAAACCGGTGGGTAACACTAATCACATTATAAAATGGTAAGGTTCAACAATTAAGAATACTGAAGAAATGACAATGTTTACTATAAAGGTACCCAGGTTATGTTAGTCGCAATATTTCAAGTTACACCAATGAACTCTTTTTGTATATTTTTAGTTATTTATGAGCTTTTATGATGGCAATTAATGAAATGAAAAATCTGTTTAAACAAATAAATTATAAAGTGTGTTCAGTCCAAATGGGATGACAATTCTTTTTTAACGGCTAGCTAAGTATTAAAGCGTAAAAATTAACATGCCAATGTAATAACATAAGAAATTGCTGGATTAAAAAGCACTTACAAAGAACACGAATCGGCACGTAAAATCGACATATTTATTTATTATAAGCGGAAAGTAGCTATAATACCTCTAACAATATAGGTGGATTACCTTGGTTAGTTATGTCTTTTGTTAATACTGAAATATGTTACCTACATGACAGTTTAAAATATTTTTGATATAATATTAATACAACTCATTTCACTATTGGACAGTGGACAGAATAAATGTGTTCTGAATTAAAAACCTAGTAACACTTGAAACTATATTATAATATATTTGAAAATTATTGTTTTCATTATCAGAAAAATGTCTGTGGATCGAAAAATAAGTTTAATTTCAAAGCTCATATATACACATGGAATTGTAAATAGATATGATCAATATGCAATTGATGATAATGTTTCAATGATTATCGTTTTATTTAAGTACCTATCAATAACATTTGACAAGTTCGGAATATTGAGACTTTTTTTGTGGTATCGACGACGCTGTTGGAACTACTAGCGTATTACTTCAACACAGACTGTAAAAAACCAAACGTACAAAACATATAACATTCACCTTAGATACTTGAAATTTACAAAACACTTAGTACGTTACCACGTTGGTAATTTTTTACTCGAATAATGGCCGTAAATTTTCTCATTCAATTATAGATAAGAGAACTTCATTCCAAGTAGAATGATATAAAATACTACAATATGGGAAACTGAGGTCTAGTAAAAGCCAAGGGGTTTATGAAGTAAGTTGACTTGTGGATATCATGCTAAGAGCTTAGATATATGAAATAAGCCTTGACTCCATGGTCTGGTTTGAATGTTATTAAATTTTAAAATAATAAATCACTTTATTCCGATATATTTTATAGAATAAACTCAAAAACAATAATAATATTTTTAGGTACCTACCTACCCACCTATTAAGAGATCACCATATCAAAACCACGTTTGGTTGTATAGCTGAAAGAAATGGAAGATCGTTAGTAGGGGAAGGGTCCATCACAACAAACTGTCTGATTTAAGTTTATACCCAGTTAACTTTCAAACAACTAAATGAACATGAAGAAAGTAACTTGAAGGAAGATAAGTTGGATGAAATTGAGAACTGAAAAGTAGTATATTATTATGAACAATTAGATAAGTTTGATAATTAATGCACCAAATCTAATTTAATTTAATTTAATATTATTAATTGTTTTAATATGTAGATGTTTCTATTCGAAATTGTGTGAAGTATTTTCAACAGTTAAGCATAATTAATAATGAAGATCAGTACCTAATGCCACTACACTCGACGATTACCTAGAACATATAAATTATCTAACAAAAGAAGACAAAAAGTTGTCTTTAAATACAATCAAAAAAAATATTAATAAATTCGAATTAGATATTTGAACAACTTCCAATAAAAATAACAATTAGCACGTGTATTCCTAATGTTGATAGAGCCAATAAGGATCTTAATGCAATTTATTAGCAGTATGATTATTGCAGTTGATGATGATTTGTGCAAACTAATTATTATTTATTCAAAGGTAATAATTTTTCATAAATAACAAATATTGATGGTAGGTACAGCAAATCACATATTAAATCATAAGTATACAAAAACACAAATATTTCCATGCCAAGAAGACTTTTATTCCTATGGAAAACTTTGATAAAACCAAGGAAATTATGTTAAAGAAGACAACGGGAGATGGCAGTATTGCAGCGCATCAAGATTACCAACGATGTCAGTATAATAGGTACCAAAGCTAAACCAAAAATAAGCTGAGAAATTGTGCAACTCTAAATGCCATGCTAGTTCACTTCGACAGAATAAATAATAATCAACAATAATAAAGGAAAATTAATAATCATATTTGGAAATTGTTATTAATATCCAAGTCACATTGTTAATAATGTATATCATCGCCCCCCTCCCCCTCTCTATTAGTACCTGCAGCGTGTACTGAATAATAAGTATTTACTTAAAATCAGCATAATACCTAGTCACTCTTGCTGCAGGACGATATATAAAGGGGTCTGTTGAAGGATCTCACAGATATTCTCGGTCGGACTTAATAAATGTCTCAGATGGTGTTCTAGCTGTGAGAATAAGCCAAACACTTAAAAAATAGGTCGGAACACCACTTAGGTCTTAGTTATGATTTGAAGGCTGGTCGTAATACCACTCAAAAATCCTAAAAACCGTTAAGGTCTTAAGTTGTGCAATTATTTTAAAGTTATTATTATTGAGTTTAATAAATAGGTATAAGTACTAAATTACACTAGTATCTAGGTTCGTGACGGTCAAATGTCAGTTTTCATATCATGGTCCACGGAATATAATATGTGTATCATAATTTATAACTAACAACCAGTGTTCATATTGTTTAACGTTGAAAACGAACGATCAATTGGCATACAACTAAGTCATTAGTAGCCAAATATCATTATTTACTCTAACATAATATACTATAACGTATAACAATAATGAATAAATAAACCTAAATTGTGTAAGAAATCTTACAATTATAAATCGTTACATAAAAATCCATTTCTAAATCTTTAAATTTTTAAATTTTTTAGTACATCTATCAGACAAAATTATAAAGAATATTAAAAATAATGTAATATATCTGATATATTTTTATCATGTATAAATAAATATATATGATGTACCTAAAATACACACTTATTATTATTAAAATATCTCAAGATAAGATTTCCGTTCATTATAATAACCTATATGATATCTATGAACTTAACTGTAACTGCAGTACATTTCATTATTTAAGCTACATAACAGAAACTTTAAAATAAAATAAGAACATACCTATAACCGTAAAAATTAAAAATATTACTTAATATTTTGCTAACTAGGTACGTTTATATACTCATGTAATATATTCCATTTACCGTGGTATTTAACATACCTACAACACATAATCTATAGTTTACCTAAATAAATTATATCAAAAAATCATTATTTTCTTTGTTTGACCTTTTGAATTAAAAATAATAAACGTCAAGCCATAGAAGACTAAATTGAATGTAAAAATAATGTGGACACCTACACGTTTAAAGTCACAATAACAATAAAATAAACAACTACCTACAAATACGATAACAATAACCTAACAGATAGGTACACTTAAATAGTAAATACACGAAAGAACACCTAGTGATATTAAGCTATCAAATAGATACCACAAATTAATCATAAATAATATAATATAACGACTACAATAGGAAGATAACTGGGTTACTAGTTACCTAATACCTTCATCAGAAACTGTAGCAATGTGGTTACTGGCTGAACTCAAGCACGAAAACTTGTAGTCTCATGAGTGAACCTTATCAAATAACACTATATCCAAATTTTATAATCCCTAATTTAAATATATACTAGTTAGTAATTTTACCATTGATATATCATTGTTTTAATGTTATTCTAGTTTATATTTATACTTTGAACTCTGAATCGTTTATCAATATGCTTAAGATGTATTTTACATAATATTGTACAATTTATATTTCACTCCTTATTTATTACTATTATAAGTACCTATTAACTTGAAAAAGCCAAAACCGATGTAATTAAGTACTACTTAAAAAATATTTAATAGGTCAAGTACCTACTCTCGGCTAGTACCTACTGTGCATTTTAAGTAGGTACACTAAATAATATTTTTTTAAATAATATAATATACTTATATGGATATTAGTGTATTACTATCACTTTACAATATAATACAAAGTTTAGAAGTCATTCTTATAAGTACAAGTATTTATTGTTTACTAATCAATTAATCAATTGTTATCCCTATAAACACTAATTAAACCGACTTTAAGCCACACAGCTTATATATTATATAGCTTATAGCTTATAGCTTATATATCGTTAGGATTTTGATAATAAGAGGTATAAAAAAAAACCTATAATAAAGCATAACCTACTAATAATAAAAAACTAACCAAGAATATTTACAGAACTGCAGAAACTTCAAATTACCTAAAATACCAAATTCAAATAGGAAGGTATGGACAAAAAAATATATTCTTTTAAATAGACAACCATATTTATACATATTTCAAAGCCGGCCTATTAAAATAATAGGAAATTTAAATCAATAAAATAAATGACAAAGTCATATTTCGTTTGGCATTTTCAAAAGAGTTGCCTACTTAAGTTGAAGTATGTTGTATTACTGTCATAAAATTGATTTTAAGCTTAAAGACTACAAACATTTTTTTGACCATTACGTTAAAATAAATATATACCTACTAATCTATACTATTTAGAAAAACATCAAGGTTTATAGGTGGAAATCCGATTAGTGAAGTCTCTTGACACGTATACGCACTATAGTTTTTGACACAGACTAGATTAATTAATAAATGACTTTGACAAACTTTAATAAATACTACTTCTAAGACTTGAATACTCAGTAAGTTTCACTGAATAAACAGCTGTCAATTGCATATGCAAAATAAGCGTTTCCTGAAATTATAAGACGCCAGTTAATTGAATGTAAAGTACATCAAACTAGTATACAAACACACGTTATTACGCGATCAAACACCACCGCCTCCACAACTGGGATTTTGGCTCTAAGACAGAGTGAAGACGCCAACTCACTACTATTGCGGTTAAAAAAATATGTACCAACGACGAACATCAATTACATCGTTTTCGTGTGTATAATCACAAAGTGACCCGATAGATGAACATTTACACAAAGTCCATATGTATATATGCTTGGTGTAATAGATATGATTTATATTGTTTCGACTTGTAAAAACTAAGTGTAATATAAAATTAAAACAAACGACAGCGTTCTAACATGTTTAATAAAACTGTACGACAAAGTGCTTAATTCATATGGACGTATTACACAAACCAGAGGTTAAGGCATTCCACTAATTAAATTACGATTTTCATTTTTCAAAAATATGTTCAATATAATTTAACAATACAGGTATTATAGCAGGTATTAAATAAGACGATATAACAGCAGTGCATATAAATATATAATATCAAATAATATTAGGTACCTACCTAAGTGGTGTTATACGTGGGTACTTAATTTATGATTTGTTTATTCTATTAAGTATACGCAAAAAAAGACGCAATTTCATAAATTACAGCAATGACAGCAAGTATAGCGACACCGCATCATTAATAAGAAACTATACGAAAAACAACTGTAACATACTAACATTACAGTGACACAGACACACAGTACTTACAGCCTACCTATAACCTATATGGCTATATAGTACCTGCCTATTATCCAGCAACCTATGATGTCGTATAAGTACTCGTCTTACATATATATATATATACATAATCGTACCAATATCGATATAACATTTAATATTATTATTCACTTAAATTATATACTAATAATATATAAGCTTCACGCTCACCGTTAAAGTAGAACAATTTTTTGATTACCTATTTAGGTATACAAATGATATCTTGAACCAATATAAAATTTTAATATAAATAAACGTTACATATTAAAATGTAAATGCTGTTTTAGTTTATTATAAGCCTAACATAACTAAAGCCAATATACGATGAAAAAGCATATTAAATATACTATACTAAAACAAATTTTATTACCTAATAATAAAATTGTCGATTTGATGAAAATAAATGAAGTTAAATATAATATTCTAACATCTAAATAATTCAACATTAATTATATAAAAGATGCAAAAGCAACGATTTAAAGTACTTTGGTTACAAAAATATAGGTTCAACCAGAGTTTGTATAATATTACCTAGATGAATAATGATAAAAACAAAAATTTAAATGATTTACCTATTACTTTTATCCAATTATTAATTCAGGTTTGACAAGAAAAACACAAAGATAGAATAATAATAATTAATAAAATATAGTAGTATATATTAGTATAGGTATTTCTATCAATATTGAAATATATTTCATACATTATTACAGACTTCATATAAACTAGCCATTAATATTTTCACTGCAGATCAGTTAAGTACCTACACGAAATTGAAAAACTTTTTGTTTGTTCAAAATATATTTATTTCGCTTGGCTACTAAAGGTTAAGTTAAATAATTGTTAAACCTTTTAAATGCGTTAAAATGTTACAATAATAAAAATTAAATACCTACATTATTTTCTAGTTTTCTACTTTTTAAGTAAATAAAAATGAATTTCGACATTTGGATTTCAATAATACTTCAATGTAACAACATAAACAATGATTATAATTTGATGTTTATGAAGAAAAGGGTTTTCGCTTTGTCACTTTAGTGAATATCATTTAACAAATAAATTCTAATCTTATATTATATACTTTTCAAATAATTAAAAACAAGAATATATCAATCTCATGTTGTAATAATGTGTTATTAATTATTATATATTTTGGATGGGTAACTTAGAAACATATAAAACATTAGCATAACAAAACCTATACGTATACCTACAAGAAAAAATTAAGAATTAGCGAATCAATTAAAATTATTTATAGCCTAAGCCCCACTAAGACCCGGATTATATACAATAGCATGTTTTTATATATCAAACCAAGACTAATTCTGATAAGAAATTTAAAAAATTCATAACGGATATATTGCATTTTCTTTGCATAAGAGTCGCATATTTTTTTAAATATTGAAGAAAATAATTGAAATTATTAAGAGCTATTGCCTAAAACCTACTGTTTTTTAATAATCGTTCGTTGATCATAATACAACTACCTATCTACCTAATGCCAAATAATATTTAATAGCTAAAAATACATTATACATTTTATATACAAGTATACATTTTATTTAGTTGTAAATTTCAATTAGATAACACAGAATTTAGTATATACTCTAAACCTATTATAGTTGTTAATTATTATATAATATTTTAATTAAGCTAGCTACCTAAATTTTAACTTGTCACATAGCTTAACTTTAATACAACATATTTTTAATTAAACTGTATTTCCACGGTTTCGTGTTGGGTGATCATTGCTAAATAAGTAGGTTACAACAATATAATATAGTACCTGATTAGAGCGTATTATTATAAAGTTTAATTTGGTGACGATTTCCAACGATGGATACGACGGTAACAAATACGCAAAGAAAAATACGTTGCATAATTCAAAATAATTTAAAATTTCGTCAATTTAGATCATTAAAAAATGTAGATAAACACCTTATCATTTTTGGTCTACCTACTAACAAAAGTTGCTGAGACGTGTAGTTATGAACAGTGATCGAGTTGTTGATCAGACAATCTGATAGACCGATATTATATTATTGTTATACTATTAATCACAATATTTACTAAAACCCGATTATTTCAAGAAAAATTATGAGAGGCACATTAAACGAAATTCCTAAAATGATCTATTCATGAATAAAAACAAATTAACACGCCACAAGTTATGGGAATTATTTAGCTATGACTTGGTATATGAAGTGAATGAATTCACTGTAGATTAAAAATTTACTCTGCATAACCACTATTATTTATTTATTTTTATAGGAGTACCTAACTGGAAATTTGGATAAACTACTTTAAAAATTGTAACTATTGGTAGAAATAATTGTGCGAAAATAAATAATTTTTTAGAAAAATGTGCCCTAAGTGTTTGTAGCAAAATGTAGTACTATATGAATGACTTAAAGTGCAGTTCACTTAACGAATACGAGCAATAATAATAAGTTCTTTTAATTTCTAACATTATCATAGTCCTACACTAGACATCCAAATACTGTGTCAAAATAATAAGGAATATATTATTGTTCAATTTATAATTACCTACCTATATCTGCAACCCTTCACCTGCAGATTATCAAACCTAAATATTGTATTCAACATCCTATTTTTTCTGCAGGCGACGGAGAAAAATCCTTAGAATATGCGGCCTGTGATGAGGTATTCTTGGTATATACAGATAGATACAGTATAGTGTGAACCAAATATATGACTAATACATACCTAATTATATACGAATATACAGGACACGCGTGTTAATGAATCGGTTAAGAACGCACACACGCAATTATCAAGAAACAGTATAATTGTTTAATTTTATATCGCCCTCACCCTGCGCGATGGTGAATTGAACGCCCGCTCACACGGACCTTAAAACGTAAGCCCGACACAGACCCGGACCGAGCCGCCGACATGTGGTATACACGCGGCTATATACCACCTATTATACCACCAAGGAATTGGAGTGTTGTGGCGGACCACCCCACCGCCTTTTGTCACTTTTAATTAATCGATAGCGATAGATTGATGGATCGATCGATTAAACAGCATTATTATATTATATCAAAGAAAAACTATAATGTGCACCGCCGCCGTTTGAACAAACATAATTAATTACGCGTCCCGTAGACGCGCTTTCGTTGGCCGACTCGAAATCAAGAAACTTAAAAAAAAAACATACCTACCAAACCTTTAGACGACGAATTCCTATTCAACGGCCGCTTATTTATTTAAAACGCTGTGTTACAAACACTTATAATGCAGCATTGCTGCAAGTCTTGCTAATTTTATTTGCGTTCCCCTCTAACATTTGTATTTACAGTCGTCTACAATATAAATCAAATTCAACAGATATTGATATATGTTTTCTAAAGGACAGTGGTTATGAAAATAATTGTTGTTATTACAAGTTATCACCCTTGATTGCAAATATTATTAATATTTTAATTTCATATAATTATATATAATTTTTTTACATCTCATAACTGTTAGTTTTATAATTTTATTTTATTTTTTTGGTTGATTGTTATGATTATATCTTTACTAAAAAATACAATTTTTATATAACAAAGAGATTATAATATTATAATAAGCTACCTATTACGTATGCCTAATATCTTATATATAAATTCATAACTACTACTTTATATTATTTTTTTTAAGCCAAACTTGTTATCATTTTCTGACGAAATAAATGGTATTATGACCATGATTAACTTATACTAATACGTTCTTAATAATATATTATAATGTATTAATGTATTATTATTATTATTATTAAGGGTCTCATAACTCGTGTGATTAAACACTGAGCGTCTTAAAGATGATAGATATAAAATATAAATACATTTGTCCTCGCCAAAACACAAAATAATGTTGAGTATAATAATTATATTTTATTTTATATTATACTTTACTTATTTACTTTATTTACTTTCATATTTCATTATATTTGACTCATATAAGTTTATATCTGTGAGACTGACGAGTGTACGACATTCAAGTTTAAACACTAATAACTTATTTAAATAAATACAATAATTTTATACTGAAGTAATTTTCAAAAAATGAGTTTGGCAAAAAGTTATTGATGCAAACAAAATAATGGATTAATATTACATTTTTAAAAACCAGTAGGCTATGAAACCTAAACAAGTCTAGCCCGTTTTTAATACCTAAAACCATAATGATACCTAGGTAATGACTTAAAAGTTAAAGGATTCAAATTTAAATGAGGAAGAAATCTCTAATAATTTTTAAAAGGTTACCCAAAATAAGAAACCATAGATTCTATAGTCCAACTTACAAACCTAACAATTTTGTGTACAACCAATATTTTTAGATACCACGTCTAATATATTATGTATTTTAACCAATATTATCGATATACTATACTACACTATGGTAGGTACTTATCAAAAGCCAATCTCCACTGAAATTATTATTTTCACCATAAAATAGTACCTAATAAACTATTCCCAATGAATCAAAATATATTTTTACTTTGTAGTTTAAAAGTAGTTATGTAGAAAAAATTATTATATTATATTGTAAATTCGAACAAAAAGCTACTTAATAGATGTATTTCTTTATTTTACTTGAAATTAAGGCTTTGACAACTGAGGTCATTAGACTGTACTAGATTTATATGTGTTCCTTTTATTTATGTAATTTATTAATTATAATTATTATCAAATTATATTAGGAATTCGGTACAATATGTAATATTATATTGTAATGTCGAGTAACTTTGTTGACCTTAAAATTGACATTTCGACGTGATGATAATCTCAAAAAATACGTTAACTTATCAAAAAATCACAACCAAACCTAACATTTTTTTTAAATACCTGGTAATAGTTCTGGCCACACATAAACCAATCTAGAACAACATGTTATGTTTAAAATTTACGACATAATATCCATATTCCTACCTAATAAAATTAAAATCATTGATTCAATAAATGCACAAAATAAAAAAATGGCCCCGACCATGTCAATTAATATAGAAGGTAGATAATAAAAAATCAGATAAATCTCAAAATAGGTGGCTTAAATAAATACAGAAAAAAATTATTATACAAACAAACGCTGATATAAAAACCAGATAAATAATATTCCAGCATATTAGAATAGAACTGTGAGATATTAAAAGAACTATCTACAATCGCCCTATAAATTACAATAGAAAATGTGATGAAAACTAAAACCGATTGAAAATTTGCCACAACAAGCCAATGCATGACAAAGTACCTACTGAGGAAACATCAGGTACAACCTACCAAACTAATAAACATGTGACCACAAATCGAAGCGACAAATAAAATAATAGGTAGGTTCCTACTTTAAAAAAAAAACTAATTTATATGAATAAATCTATACATAAAGAACAACATTTGAAAAAAATAATGTAAATAGTAATTACAGCTAGTATCACTGGAATTGTGTGTATTGCGTAAGTGCCTACAAGTTCAAATTTAATAAATAGTATTAATAGATGTGATTAATAACGTAGTCGATCTCTAGATGCTGAAGCAAAAGAAAAAAGAATACAATTTTTGATGAGATCGGAATCAAAAAAAAGCAGTACTTATATAAACTAGACTGATGCACACACTTAGAAATATGTATAAATGTATAATGTATATAAAATGATAGGTACATCATAGGTCGATATTTAATTTATTATACATCATTGAGACATTATGATTGAACAATTTTACATAACCAGGAACCATATTATTTGCAAAAAATACCTACAGACCTCAGAATAATATGAAACATAAAACGATAGATTGTAAATATTTGTTTAGTAAACTTAAAATTGCATACATTTAAATTGTTATATTTTATAATATTATGTTACGCTGGCGAGTTGAATGAAAATCAAAATGTATCGATTACCGGAAGTTTTATGACCTAATTTGTTATTGTACCGAAGTAGGTATCTAAATAAGATCTTCAAGGAAGATACGATACAATAAGGATCTTAAATTTTAATGCATTTAAATCTTGGAATTTTGAATAAAACGTGGTCACGAGTTATGAGGGTTACAGTTATATCACAAATACTAATGAATCAAATCACAAATGGAAATAATAAATATGTAGATATACTAGGTACGTTTCAAAAATCGTGATTTTTTTTCATCATGAAAAATAAATACCTAACTACCCACTAATATTTACTTATTTTGGGATAAATGAATAAAAATCATAATAAAGTCTAACCTATCTTTGTTGATTCTTCGATATTAGCAAAAAGCATGAGAAATAATATTTATAATGCGAGCATCTTTCGTACGAGAAGCGTACGTACTTCAAATTCTATTTGTTACATATTATAGGTACACAGAAACGCTATTTTTATGTTAAAAACGAACCTCGGGCCTTTAAAACCACTTGAACAGACACAACTCTATTTAGTATTTACATTACAATTTCGTTATACTCATACACGACCCATCAATTCAACTTGGTGTTTTCTTAATAGAAAGCTATAAATGAAATATCTCTATTATCTATACTTCTTTATAAAAGTGGAAGGAATTTTCGGTCCCTGAAATAACAATTTTATCGGTCGTCCTAGTTCACATATAAATTGAATTGTAGTCGAAACTCGAAAATAACTTTTTGTGTACAGTCTTTCACTGTATTTTACGCGCACTAAATGCTCAAAATATAGTATAAAGATTTGAACGAAATTTAGATGAAACTTGCAGTCACGTCGAACCTTTATCAAAATGTTAGGTATTACCGCAACGTACGTATGTTGTCTAGGTGAGTGGTGGTGATATCCGTAGTAAGCCCACTAATTAATAATTGTTTTTTATTTTTAAATTTGATACTTGCAGGAGGTAATGAATTTTGTTATGATATACTATGATTATAAAGCGTAAATGCGTGATTTATAATAACCATTAATAAATATATAGTAATACTACAATACCTAAGCAAGATAGTACAGAGATAGTATAGGTTAGTAGTAGGTACCTACTATTGGCTGCGTAATACTCAGGTATGTAGGTTAACCTTAAAGTTATAGAATATAGGTTATAGGTACACAGGTATGCAATCTTAGTAGTATCTCTATTCTAAAATATCACGCTACAGACAACAATAATTTTTCAACTGAACATATTGAAATACATTTATCTAAATTTCAAACTAATTATTTTTAAATATTATTTTTTCCAATTCCATTTTCCTACCCATTAAATTCTAACAAATCAAAACAATTCAATCCAACTCATCTAAGGTCTACATCTTAGTTTTTTAGTAAATAATATGGGTACCTAATACCTACCCAATTAGACTAAATAATAATTTGATTTAACTAATTAACAAACATAGATATTAATACAGTATTCAACTAATGTAAAACTTAATCAAAACAAGATAGTATTGTAAGTTTTTAGTGCTGTAAAATCCCCACGTAAGCCCCTACTAGCAAGAGCTATTTATTGCCCTAAATTGTTGTTGACCGATCCGAACTAAAACTCAATTAAAACCATGACACAACCGATAGCTTCTGAAACAAAACCAGTCAAACCAAAACGTCGGTATAATAAAGACTTCAGTTTTAAGAAGTTGAATTTAAGACCGAATCATCGAATCGGATCCAACACATTATTTTTAATAGGACTCACCCCAAATGGACAGAACCAGACAGGACTATTATTAAGTGAATTTAACAGAAACCATTTTAAGCTGAACGACAAAGCAGAATGAAAAATCTTGTGTATAAGTTGGTAATTTATTAAACATATATTATATTTATCATTCTTAACAATAAAACATTTCAACATATCCTTCTCAGTAGCAACATATCGATGTGCAAGTACACTTCTGTCTTAAACTTAAAATAAACATTATATAAAACACGAATATTAGAGCCATATAATAATCGGTAAATATTTAGTTACTATTGACTTTGTATGACAATTGACAGCGTCTGTATGATATTTGGTAAATATAAAATCAATGCTTTAATACCTATAATACCTACTATAAGTTTTTTAGTAGAAGACATATTATTAGTCGTAACCCAATTTTATTTAAAAAAAACTGATTCGCTCTAGTTATTATTTTTAAATTTAAGTTTAACTAAAGGAAGTCGTGCTCCTTTGATAACATTACCTACGTTTCAAATAACAAACAATTGCTGTTTGTATCATAGCCAATAATTGGTTTAAAAAAAACGACAATTGTTGAACAATCGTTCCCGGATATGACGCTTTTTGGATAAAATGGCAAAATATTTAAGTTCAAACAACCAATACCACTTTCAATCAAGGCCCAGTTATAAACCGCACTCACTCACACCACTATAGTGGATCATGAATCATTTTTATTGATTTAGTACCTAATTATACTGATGGGAATTTTAGTAAGTGGATACCTATTTGAAACAAGTATAGGTACAGTAGCCTGTAAGCCTAATTTTTCTAAAAATTACATTAATATTATACAATTAAATCTAAAAATCCTATGCTGAGTTTCAACTTAATACTAATTTTAGTACGTATATATATTATAATATAATATAGGTACCTATTGCATATAACATTTACAGAGGTGTAAGACGACCTAGTACCTACCAAAAAACGTTAATGATTCCCACACGGCATTTTGGGAAATGATAATATTTTGTGAATGTCTTAAAGTGGTTGAATAATGAATATTTGACTAATAATATTTTATAAATATTTTCTTCTGATGATAAAAAAAAATATTGTACTTACTATATAATTGCATAAAAATGTTGACTTAATATTTTTATAGTTTCCGTAAAAATATTTTTTTTTTAAATATTTTCAAATATATGAACTTTTGGGCCAAAGAATATAACTAAAATATTTTCTGATTATTTACGCAACTTTTTAAAATATTTTGACAACTATATTATTTTCCTGAAAATATTATTACCATAGTTTGGAAATATTTTTATGCTGTATGGGTTTGTACAGACAAATATGATGACCTGCAGCTTATGTACATAATAGTCATAGATAGATATTATCTTTTGTTATTTGAATTTTATAATAGCTGTTAAGTATAGCTGTTCACCATAATAATCGGCAAGCGGTTTTTTTTATAAAATAATTGTGTTTTTTTACCTACCTGAGTTACATAATAATAGAAGCCCAAAGCAGGGTACACCAATAAATACTGGCTAATTCACTCTCGCAAAGCTCTCAATTTTTTTTTTTAATAATAAACCTTCCTAATAAACGAGTTGGGGCTTTAAAAACCCAATATAATATTTTATGGATATATCTACCTAACGCATAATACTATTTTAATTATCATTATAAAAATCCCTGTACCTACGGCTGCACTCATCAATCATCATCCTTACAAGTAATATAATATTATATTGAGTTTTTGGCTATTTTTCCATTGTACTATTTTACCGCTGTACCTACCGTTGCAGATATTTTCTACATAAAACAGCACACATAAAAGTTCTCGTTAAAAATATCTGTGTATGATTTCGAGCGTAGAGATCGGCATTTTATATAAATACTTTCTGGGTAGGTATATTAGTATTATACATTTCTAATTTAAAAGTTTGCAGCCAACGAATGTTTAGTTATGCTGTAGCTAAACTTTAACAAAATTAAGCTTACCTACCTATACATATTATGGTCAAGTCACTATAGACACTTGTTTTTATAACCTTATACCAAAATAAAAACAAATCGTATTTAAATAAAGATCTATTGATCGGATTTTAAATGATTAAAATGGACTGAACGTCGAATAATTTTTACCCGTTTAAACCTGAAACTATTAACATCTATTGACTATTTTACTTAACACTCAAATAAGCCATACCTATTTATTATACGGTAACCCAGACTATTAATTAATTTCGTTAAGTACATGATACCTATCGATATACTTCGTAATATTTCAACCTAGCCAGCAATGTTTATTTAGTTTAAAACGACTACTAAACTATGGAAGAAGTTAATAAACGAACTTCAATAAGTATTCACTTATTCAATATTTAGATATAGATACCTAGTCAAACAAATAAATATTATAAATACCTATAATAACTACTATTAACGTATTAATCATACTAGAAAGTCACTAAAGCACAACTTTTATTACACAATTTAATTAACATATTTATTTTTATTAAAACATATACGTAATACATTACTATGTTTAGCATGATAGTAATAAGTGACAACTAAAATATATAAAATGTTGGTATTACGTAGGTACTGTTTTAGAGTTTTTATTATTTTACATTTGATACATTAGAAATAGATACATAGCAATATTATTCTGCTTTTTTTCTTTTAATATATCTGATAGTAATAATTATTAATAAGTAATAACAATGATATTCATAATTCATAATATATTACAATGTATTCTCTATCAGTAACATTAAGTTATGTCATTCACGTCAAAAATAATTCAAAACCCTGCTATCAAGTTGTTACTGAATATTTTGAACTGATTACCGTTTGACTCATAAAACTACTAAAAAAATACAAATAGGTTATACCTGGCCTTTCATGCATTTACATATTATTATATGTCCTGGTTATTTACAGCAGACATAGTGTAATGTAGGTAAAATTTAGGTTAGCATACAATCCATTTCAAAGCATAAAATAAGAAAACAAATTGCTTATAGATACTTGCTAACGCATATAAGACGTGTATAATATTAAGTGTATAATAATAACAATATTCTTCACATCAAAAAACACAGGCGCAAAATACCAGCTTGATAACAAATGTCATTCAATTTAATTAAAACCAAGTAATATATTTTTATTTATCTACACACATTTTATTACTTTAATAATTTTAATAGTTTATTAAAATATAATTATGTAAGTATTTAGTATTATTTATGAAATTCAAAATAATTAAATTTGACATAAGTGCATTGACATAGGTAATAAAAGAATTAGGTAGATTAGGTACCTACTTTATATATTATCATCTTTTAAAAGGTACCTATTTATAAGCTCATTTCAGCACCATTTAATGCTTATGCCTAGTATGTATAAAAATATAAATGCTTAATGCCTAATATGAGAAATCTATAAAAATACACAGATTTAGAGTTCCAGCTCAGTATATAATTCAATAATAATATGTATAGTATGTACCTAAATTTATATAATTTCAAGATTAGTAAAATGTATTTCTAATAATATACCTACTGAAATTATATTGTTATTAACAGTTAATATTTTAACCCAAAAAATTAAGACTAGGTACCTATACTCTAACACAGATATACCTAAATAAATACTTAATGTATAATAATTTAATATATTTAAAATACATATATAAATATGTATATATTTTAATATATTTAATATATAATTTTATATCATTATTATTATTAAAATTAATTATAATTTATAAAAGTTTGCGACAAAAAATTACAATAACAGAATGGAAAATGTGTAAGCACCTATTAGTATTTAGTGCCATCCAACAGATTTAACTAAATGTTAAAATTGGAAATTATCAGAAAAAAATATTAATTGTTTCCAAATTCAGATATTAAACTTTTAAGAGTAGTATAAAAAGAGTAAAACGCTAATGTATACCTACTAAAAAGCGCAAGTCACTCACAATCAGTATATAGGATGATGATATGAAAACATTTTTATAAGCATGGAGTATGAATAGTAGCTAAATAAAAACTTAGACAAGTACCTATTAATAAACTTAAGTTATATCATTATTTTTTATAAAAATATATATAACTTTCTAGTACCTATGTACCTATATAAACACTTTATTTTACTGAAGAGTTCATATTCACTTAATATTAAACTTTAACTCATTGATTCCAAGTTTGTTGATCCTTTCTGTCATTAAACAGAGTTCATAATTCACAA
>NC_042493.1:81752889-81769661 GCF_005508785.2 Acyrthosiphon pisum
AAATAAATATAGACACAAGACAACTCTAAGCTCCTATTTAAATGTTGTATTATTTTAGTACCTAGGTATATTAAATTTAAGCGCAACTCCTTAGACAAATACCTTTACAATCATTTTTTGTGCATATTTCTTTGCTTTTTAGTGCTAACCAACAACTTTCAAAGACATAATATGAAAAGTTATTAGAATATATTTAATATAAAGCTACTACACGTGTATTAGGAACTTACCAGTTTTTGTAAATATATGAGATTTGCTAATTTAAGACAAAAACGTGCAATTAAATGTACATATTTTTAAATTTATAGCAACAGTTTGTATTATGTTAAATCTTGTTCGACAAACTATATTTCAAACACAACAAGCCAAGTCAGATGTCAAAATGAAAGTATAAATAAATAAAGAAAGTAGAAGCGTCCCCATCGTGTATGTTATACCAATACTCATTCATAAATAAATATTAAGAAAAAACTTTACACCTAAATGTAATAAAAAAAATAAAGTAAATTCAAACAATCAAACATTACAACCAAGATGATAGCTTAGACTTTTAGAGTAATACACACATAAGAATATAATTATTACAAATTACACAACTTGCATTAATATTTAATATTCACACTATTAATAGGTAATCATATATTCAAATTATTCTGATTTATATGTTATATGATTTTATTTGATTTGAATACCTATTCTTTGTATATAACTGCAATGATATTATAATTATAAAAATAAAAGTTATATTTATAAAGAGCACCTACCTATCTACCAATTACATTTAGTCACTAAGTATAAGTTTTTAATTTAAATGTATTGTCTGTATTTTAATTTTTCAACAGTGTAAATAAAAATAAAATTATACAAAATATTCCAATAGCATAAAAAATAAATGAAATATTATTTTAATCTAAATGCCAATTTAAACTTAGGCCATTTCCATTATTTAGCATCAGACAGAACAATTAAGTATTGATACTAAGCCTAAACTTTTAGTTAAATAACCATTCATATACACTAGAATACTAAATCATTATTAATATTAAATCAATAAATTATAGGCAATAACTAAAATGATTAAAATAAAGTTTTCTGATTGCTTTATTAGGTTTTTTCAATTCATTCTATTTAATAGTCACATAGGTATGAACATATTTATCAGATACTTAGTATCTATATCAAATTTTAGCAACATACCTATATTAATTAATCAAACTTCATAGGTTTCGACACTACAAACAATAATAATTCATTATAGTATGTTCAAGCATTTGATTAGAAATGAGGTTAGGTATGCAACGACTCATGAATTATTTAAGGCTTAAATTAATATTACAAAAACATAACATAATATATTTGATTTCTTGTAAGGTATATTCAATAATACCTAAATGGAAGAACAGATAGGTAGAAATGCACCATCCGAGAAAAAAAACTAATAATTTGGATTTTTCAAATAATTGTTGTTCCTTTTTTTGTTAATTTCTATGATAATAACCAAAGTACTAAAAATGTCATGCAAGGATGGAAACACAATGGGTCTATGTATATATATATATAAATACCTAGATTGAAAATTTAATTTTATAAAATATTTTAGTAAATGCATTTATCTAAAAATGTTAAACAATGCATAGGTAACAAAAGTTCAAACATTTTAACAGTCTGATGATTCAAGCTTTTTAATTAAAAAGCTTCGTCCACAGCAAGCAAAAATAATGCAATTTCCAATAAATATATAGTCCTACTTAAATCAGTAAAATAATGTTTTATTTAATTAATTAGTACCACATAATATTTTTTTAAATACTTCACAGGTGTATGGTTTCTAAATTATATGTGAGTGTTGAGGGGAGGGGGCCAAGCCAAGTCTCATTATAAAGCAAAAAGTATTTTTCACCAAGTAAGCTAATTGTGTGCGGGTAATTACGACGTTAACTCTGAATAGTGAGTACACAATATATATATATATATATATATATACATTTTCAAGCAGTGATATCCCCCCTTCCAAACATCAATCTTTCATAAAATAAACATAGATCATAGATATTATCTCAATAAAATGGTTTTAATATAATAATTTTTAATTATGATGAATTAAATAAGTCCTAATAATATACAAAGCTATCGCTAGTTTAATAATGTAGTATTTTTGAGTAGTGGCATATCCTGCGACATAAAGATATTTGTTCATATTGTGTTAAACAATTACAAGAGAAAACAAAGAGTTAATTCAATGCATTATTATAGTGTTACTACAACCATATAGGTAAAGTACAGTCAATCTTATATTTATTTAGTTCATTTTCTGTAGGTATAGTTTTTGGTGAATAGAAGTAAAAATAGTTGTAATTAATATTAACAATGCTATTTTACATGTGGAAAAAACATTGTTTTCATATACTTAAAATTACATTTTTATATAGGTAATTCATGATAATAAAGGTATATTACACTCAGTTTCTATGCTAAAGAACTAATTATGTACATACCTACATTGATTTTGCTTTAATACCATCTATCTAGTATCTACTAGGTATCTACTAGTTTATACTTAATATGTACCTAATCGAATAATTCGTGAAAGATTCTAGTCCAATCAAACATTTTTAATTCTTTGATTTGGTCTCATATAATTGACAACACTAAGATATTGTTTAAATTATATCATTAAAATTTAAAAAAATAATTGTATACTATTTTTTAATATTTCTATGGTTCAAGGAATTATCCATTTTATAAAATAACCTTTAATCACAATTGATTCACCATTAAAAATTAATTTACCTTTATGCAATAGACAAGAATACACAATAACTAACTAAGAATAAATTATAAACTGTTAAATAAAATATTTTGTAAAAACAAACATCACAAGAGAAGACAAAAAAATTTGTAAATATCATAAAAGCAACTCTCTCCTTAAAAGTATGCATTTAAATTGCAATATTAATTGCCTAAAACACTTAATACCATTTTCTAGCATCAGTAGGTAATTCACTTAAACAAATGCAGACATCATGCATATTTTAGTTTTATGATGTTATGAAATATGTCAATAAATATCAATTTAACATTTAAACGATGAAAAATAACAGAAAGAATGCTTAAAACCAAAAATATATAATCCTTCTGAAGTTCTGAATTTATACAGGTGACAATATAAGACTAAACCTATACAGTGGCGATTTCTCAGCCATAGATTTATTATTTTCTAAAGCAGCCTTAGCACAGTGCCTTTCTTGGAAAAGTTGCCACTGAAATCTACAGCAGTGACCACTTTAGAATTTTATTTCCATCATACCAAGCATGACACAAGATAGAATTTAAATAGCCCTAATTAGCAACTATATAACAACATAAATTATAATAGAAAAAATAAATATAAACGAAAATCCCAGTAATCTGAACAATTAGTTGAATTTTCCACCAACTTAGGTACCTACCTAATTTCAAATAGATACTGCAGAAAAAGCTATTTGTAAATGCAAAATAATTATAAACCAAAAGTGTCATAATGGAATCACAAAATCAAAACAGTAAATAATAAAGCTAGGCATCCAACTATGGGGGTCAGCAAAACCATCAAACACCAAAACCCTCCAAGCATTCCAGTCCATATGCCTACGCCTAATAACCTCTGACCCTTGGTATGTTACCAATAAAAACCTCCATAAAGATCTGAACATGCCAACCCTTAACGACCTAGCCAAATCCTATTATTCAAAATTCCACTCAACGCTCCGTGCTCATTCAAACCCCATCATTAAAAGCTTATCCTCTACCTCTATCATTCCTAGAAGGTTAAAAAGGCAATGGCCAAGAGACCTCCTCAACACCTAACTTAAAAAAAAAAAAAAAACATTAATTAAATAAACTCATACCCTAATTTCTGGTCAGGTGGCACTACTGGGAGCCTTTCTTCTCTTGTTACTTTTTTTTTTTATATATTACTTATTTACTCTGTCACCACACTTACTCATTAAACACTTATGTATAGATTGTAAATATACTTTATTTTTAATAAAAAAAAAAATAAATAAAAATAATAAAGCTTAAAAATAGCACATTAAATCATTACAAAAAAACTAAAAACCTCAATGATTGAATTATTTTTAAAAAACATACATGATATAGCCAAAACCAAGTAGAAATCTAATTAAAAATCCTAAAATAAATCTATGGCACAAATTCACTTCAAGTTTTAACCCACCTTGTCACCTTAAGTCTAGAATAAACTAAAAGTAGGAACTAAAGCTCAACAACCAAATAAATATACTAAACAATGAAATCGATGGTATCATCCCACAAGAAGCAACAAAATTAGGTAAATACTTAAAAAAAACAGTAGCAATTTAAATTAGTGCTAAATTTAGAAAAATGTAAAGCTCAATACCAAAAACACACCAATTCAGTCCAAAATAAATCCAAACAATACCCAAAAAATTTAAATTTTAGCTTAACGAATAAAATATGTCAATAAACACCCTATCCATTGTGCAACTGCAAAAGCTTAACCTCCAGTCCAAATTGAATAATAGGTACCATATTATTTTAGGCATCACAGCTTCCATCCAATGGTAGGTTAGATTAACTTTTTCTATACCAATTTTTTTATGAGATCTAGAAAATAACTTCCTTCCCAATAATTGGAAATTTTTCAATAATTTCTCTACCGAAACCAAATAAAAATTAATTTCAAGTTAATGGATGGCTACAGAAATAATAAACAATATGAGCAAACTACCAGAAAAAATAGAACATTTAAGGCTATATTAGGTTGAAAAATTAAAATACCTATCGACTTTCCAAAACCGACTCTGTAAAAATAAATATAAGTACCTACTATCGAAAACTTAGCTCAGGTTCAAACCGAAATTAACAAAACATTTTTCAAAAATTAGGGATGTAAAATGTCTCGACATAGAAAAATCTTACGATTGCACTATATTATGCCACGAGAACCTAGGTGCATACTATATCATGAATTTTCTACAAGCCAGATCATTCCAATGTTTTCCAAGTTAACTTAAGTAACATAACTTCTTAATTATTTTAAGTGAAAAATGAATCCCGTAAGAGTCAAGTTTATCTACAACAGGGGCGGACTGGCCAGGTGTGCTAGTGTGCCGTAGCATACCGGACCGGCTTATGTGTGGGCCGGACCGCCGGGGCATTTGAAATTTTGAACATTTGACGATATTATTAATAAATTTATTTTTAAATACAAAACAGTTTAAAAAACACTACTATTGGTTGGTATAATGCTACAATAAGTTCATAGTCGAACCATACGTTTATAATAATAATAATTGTATGAGCATATTAGGTATGTTGTAGGTACCTATAGTGTATTATAATTCCTTAAGCAACAATTTTAAAAACCAGTTTTATCCAGAAAAATATTTAAGCGCTTTATCTGATTTGGTTGGTTCATCGACCGCCAGAAAGTTATTGCTAAACTACAATTATTGAACCATTTGCAAATATTTATAAAATATTGTAATTTGTTGAAAAAGTGAACAGATAACATTTATATAAAGTCTATATTAAAAGTAATGACTATAATAACGCGACAATTCTGAAACTGATGAAGATGATTTTGGTTTAATAAGAGTATAAATTGTGACAATGAAATAAATGATAAAAAAATAGTAAACAAACATCAAAAATATCAAAAGGATTATACATTTATGATTCTTATAAAATGTATAATATTATAACCTATTGGCTATTGTCTATTTATAATTTTTACCCGAAAAAGTAGGTTTTCATAGAGAAGCTGTTATAATGGGGTTTGGGCTGTTTAGTTTTATAGAATACTGGGCTGTTTACCTCCCAGTCTGCCCCTGATCTACAACACAATTTTTGGTAACCATAAATTATATTTCCAATACAATTGCTAACCCCGTAATTATTATACTCTTTACGACTTAAATATTTTTAATGGACGCAAATAAATAAGTGCAATAGGTACAAAATCTATTTCCAGATATGTACTATAGAGAACATCGCAAAATGGTCTCATGAAACCGGCTTTAAATTTTCACCAAACAAATCGCAAAATATATTTTTTTCAAAAAAACGCGTCTACAACAACGCCAAATAATGACTCAATTAAAGTTTTGGGCATTAGGAACTTACCTACATTAGAATACTATAGACACAAAACTATCAAGGGTATACCTACCAGTTATCACATTATATTGAAGACATATAAAAATAATAAACGTTTCAAAGATTAAACATCATTAATATACCTATTAGCAATTACAACTTTCAAAAAGTAAATTACATAAAGCACTAATCAAATAAAAATTAGAAACCATACAGAAATAAATCCTCGGCCAAAAACACGGCGTTAAAAATTATAGATTCAATAGATATCTTCATCACATCTTCCTACGTCTTTTTAGCTAATGGCGATTTTAAATCTAGCCCAATTGAAAGCATATATATTATAGATAGTGAAACCCTCCTCTTTGGGTCCAAAAAATTCAAATGCTCTACATTTTTACTCATGATTTATAAGAAATAAATATTTTAACATCAAACCACATCACATTAAAGTATTACAGATAATCAGTATAGACAAGTTAAATTTAAATTTTTTATAAAATATACCAATATACGAATATTAAAACTCCCCCGTGGGCCCCTCGCTAATCAAATTAACATTAATGTTGAACTTACTGCCAACAAAAAAATCAAAACTGTTCAAGACATTTTCAAAATCTATTTCATGAACTCACAACAACTTTAAAACCAGGATATATTATATACGGATGCCTCTCAAATTCAACAAGGTGCAGGTGCGTATAATCAAACACGAAATAATAACACATACCTAGCCTGCAAAGTAAATGCTCAATCTATACGACCGAATCCATCATCGTCATAACTGATTGAGCACATTGAAAACTATCCCAATCAAAGTTATAATAATATATTCACCGACAACAACACATAAATTGCTACCTACCAGTACCTACCAGAGAACCTCTGAAAAAATTGGCCCCTATTGTCAACAAGAAAAGGTCATCTAATTTTTTTTAAAGGACCTTAGTACATAAATATATTAAATTAATGTTATTTTTTTTTTTTGTAAAGCACAGTTTATTCAAGACCCGTGGGTACCTACAGTCGAAGCTATTAAGATTAATGAAAAATAATTGTTATACCTACCTAGATAGTATAATGAATTTTAAGTTTATTCGAAACGATTCACATTTGTAACAAAATGATATCTGTATAAAATATAATCAGGTTCTTCATATTCTGATAATTGTTTTTATTATAAATTATAACGTCACACTCACCACTCAGTTCTCACGGCTCAGAAGATTTTTTTTGTAAGCCACCCAAGGTTAGAATGTGAGGTACCTACCAACATAAAAATTAATGCTCGTGCAAAATTAATTTTTAAACTTAAAAAAAAACACATGAATCAGTACCTAATTAATAAACATAACTAATATACCTAACTAATGTGTAGATACTTTAAAATTAAAAAAATAGAAATTTTATTGGCTTAAGTATTGGTAAGTAGGTAGGTATTTAGCATGATAACAATTGATTAATGATCAAAATAAAACAAACAGTCTAAACATAAATATTTTATTATTATTTAAATGTGTTATAGGTCGAATATATGTTATTACTTATTATCGAATAATACTTCTTTATTGATTTTGATTAAATTAAATTAAATATTAATTGTGCAACTATAAAAAAAAAGATAATTTTTAATATGTACTTTTATACCTCATAATTAACTTAAGTTCTGCAAAAATAAAATCGCGTTTAGTAAAATCTACCTAATACCTATAGAATCATCATCATAATTTACCAATGCATAACATTATAATTAAATCAATTTTAATTAAATGAAACCTATCACATTTTTAAAGCAATTCAAATTTCAAATACGCATTAATTATATAATATATACATCTCCTTATCTCTTATACATACCTATATGTTTAAGTATAATCAAATGGTACCTATACAATTTTATGTTATAAGAATATCGTACCTAATTAGTTGTGGAATAAATTATAACCACCAAAAGATAATTAATAAACAAAATTAAAATGGAATACAGGAATACAAAATTGAATTAAAAACATTAAACTAATAGTAGGTACCTATATTGTTTATACATTTCCGAAATATAAAGAATAATAGTTGATCGTTAATAGTGAACATCTACTTTAAAAATTTATATTTACAGAGTTAAAATAAAAAAAAATAAAAAAATGTTATTTTATAGGTACAAATCTACAATCAAAATGAAAAGCTGATCGTTGTAACCACAGACATACAAAATCGAGAACGGCTGAACTTCATTTGGCTCATTTTTTTTTTTAGTGGGTAATATTATTCGAATGCAGTTCTTACGGAAAGAAAATTGTAAAAGTTGCTCGGAAAATTGGAAAATTAGGGAAAAGCTGAAAGGCCTTTTTTCAATGGGATTTTTATATAGGTATAACTGGTTGTCATTTGTTGCATGATATTGTAAAAATACATATTAATATTACTTATAGATATTAGTAAATTAGTAGAAATTAGTATTTGTTCTATATACAAATATGATTATGCCTATTGTAATATTTTTTGAAGCTATTATAAGTATATAGATGGAATATATTTTCAAAATGAAACGAACGTCTTATCTATCGCTATACAATTTTGGATTCATATTGTTAACGGAAGTAGCGGTCAAAATACTGTCATTATCTTTGCCAATATTATACCTATCCTATAGTTTAATGATCGAACTAAATAACGTATTGAAATGCGGAAAAGGTACAAATTCTATGTAATTCTGGTTGCTTTTATATAAATAACGAGAAGATGCAAAGTTTACCAATATTTTTAATCGTCCGGTTTCTAAAGCAAAGATGTTAAAAAGGTTAGGTAAAGAAGACAGAAGCATGTTAATACGAAAATACGTAAATGGTATTAGATAACATTCAAAAATAATCGTTGTGATGACAATTTTAAGCTTTTGAACTGAAATTTTATCATTTTCCAATACATTTTTTTAGATTGATTTTTATTACATATATGTTTATGCTCCAATACATACAATTAAATAATTTTTTTAGGTTTAAAAGTAAAATAGAAAATAAATGAGCCGACCCAACTCAAATATTTAAGTACCTTACATTATTTTTTATTTTATATTGCCTATATATACAGTGGCGTAGCCAGGGGGGGTTTTGGGTGTTTAAACCCCTCCCATTGACATTTTCCCTCCTAATAAATATATTGTTTATAGGGTTCGGGACTGCTTGCAAGTTATAAATTTGTCTTATGAAATGGCATGAATTTTTAGTTTTTATTACCTAAATTGCAATATGTTTTATGATTTTTTAAAAATAATATAAAAATATTGCTACATATAGGTAGTACATGTATTTAAGCATGTTTTGAGAACTTTGACTGCATATTTCGATAATTTTTAGTGCAACAAGTCAATTTCTGAACTCTAAATTTATTTATATACGAAAACTGTAAAAACTTGGTTATAATCTATACCTAAAACACCCCCCATTTCATAATCCCCTATATACGCCACTGTATATATATATTTATATTAAAATCTGGTTTGGTTAAAATTGTTGGTTTATCGTTTATTAGATAATGCTACGACAATGAGTAGGTAATAAACTAATGCATAAATCATATGAGCCAATTAACGTTGTTACAACGAGAAACATTTCATTAGGTACCTAACTTAACCTATTATACCTATGTATAATTATTAATTTCTGTATCTATACGTTTTTGGTCACTTAACCAAAATTACCCTTAATATTTACAACGTGTGTAATTTGCACCAGTATTTTTTAACTACGTTTGTAATTTGCACCAAAATAAAGATAATATGTAATTTGCACCATCTCATGTAGTAAGACATAGGAAATGTAATTAGCACCAAAATTAAAATCGATTATAATAATATAGGTATTATCGAAAGAATAATCGACAAGTTTTGATGGTAAAGTATAATATATCAAGATATGAGAAGCTATGACACAGAATATTCCGTTTATAAATTCTAAATAATTTTTTTCACTTAATAAGTATTTACATCGTTCTACAGTACGTCAGTATTAAATAAATACTATAAAAAAGTTCACATAGTAAAAAATGTAAAATATAAATATTCAGTTTCTAAGTTTGTTATTATAAAAAAATCTTAGTCAGTTAAAAATATAGTAATTCAAATAATTCAAAAAAGCCTAACTATAAATTTACACCGTTTTACGGTACGTCAGTATTAAATAAATGTTAGATATAAAAAAATTGACAATATAAAAATGTACAATATAAACATTCAGTTTCTGAGTTTGTTATCGTAAAAAAATCTTTATTTTGGTGCAAATTACAAACTCCCGCTACACCTACTTATGTTGTTATTAATTTTGTAATATAATTATAATTCCGATATTACGAATATAAAAGATGTATACCTCTGTACGTACTAGACGTAGGTCACCCCATTTTACCCCTATACACGCAACCCAGTACCTACATATTATTATTAACAACGATAACATTTTCCATGATTATTTTAATAAAAATATGACTAAATAAATTGCATAACATTTATAATATGGTAATAACTAGGTATAGGTAACCTACCTATGTATAAATGAAATGGAAGACGGTTTATCACCAACCTAATATTTATACCTATTTACTTAACCTACTGAACGGTCAATATAGTCATTAGTCAGTATCGACGATCTACCTATAAAGATATGCCTATTGCCTACCTATAAGTAGTACATTATTAGCACCTACCTAGATAGTAGATAATGTACATAATAATATATGGCTAATAATTTATTTTATTTTAATAGGATAGGTATATTTTGGTAAACATTGTGTATGATATTAAATAAACATAATATAAAAGACTCAAGATTTGAAAAACTCTAATAAGCCAATTATAGGGTTTTAAACAATATATTATTATATACTATATAGTATATAACTAGGTAATCAAAACATATACTGTCGGCATTTAAACTTTGAAAAACGAATTGTACCTACGTCAATAAGCCGTCACCGCCCACGATGCACGCCAGCCATAAAGTCCTGATTCTATTGCCGACTACGAAGACACATAATGTAGTAATAATGTGTACCTACATATTATTATTATCTACCGACTAAACTGTGGTAGGAAAGAATACGAGTTCACCACGGGGTCAAATAATTATTTTTACATGCCTCACACGTACCTATACTCGCGTGTCGTAGGTACTCCTTTTGTCCACCTTACACAACCCTTTCTATCGCCACAAAAGACTATTGTGTTGTAAAATATACATCTAACAATCCAACTACATTGGTACAATACACAGCGGCGGCTATTAAAGTCTCCGAAGAGATTGGACACGGTCCCGACCCGTGAAAATCCACCCGTGAGAATTAGCCTTCGGGGACGTTTGTCTCCGTTTATATAGAGGGTAACCATACAGCCATATACCTCGTATATACGTGACGGTTGGAGAAAAAATTAAACAAATTTCGATTCTAACTACGTAGATACATTTCAAACGCCTAATGGGTATTTAGTATTTAATACATATGTCATAATATATTAACTAAAAGAAACATACCTCTACACTTCAGCGCGTTACCCGAAGATGGTCGGACACAATATAGGTAGGTATATACATACTTTCCGTGTATTGTGCAAGAGTAGAACCACTGTTCGCAATAATTTAATATTATTTTGTTCGTAAATAAAATCAAAACAACTTACCTACCAAACGTCCAAACAAATAAACCTATATTAATATTTCAGTATGATATAGGTACACAATGTCAATAATATGTTAAATTCCTAACAAAAAAAAATATATAGTAATATATATTATATTGTATAATATTATACATAATATTATGAACTAGGTACTCTGTTATAGTTTATTTTAAGTAACCACTAATAATAGTTATCATAGCAGTACAGTATGTTCATCAGAGAGAAACATTTTTTAAAGCACAATATTATGATTTTTTTTAAAATTAACAATATGCATTTTCTTGCGATATCTACCAGTGAAATTGTGGAAATATTATGATTTATGGTTAAACATAGTACCTACCTATCCAGTACCAACTGTAATAGTAAAGTATTAATGGAAGTTTAAATATTTGAATATTTCTTATTTTTGGATAACTTTGTATTTTGTTAACCATTTTGTATTGTTGCATACCTAGGTACCCGATCGTTTCAACTGTAACATAATACCTACCTATGCATGCTTATATACAAATTATAAATGAATACTTATGGAAACCTAGAGACTTAGGTAACACAGAAATTATTAAATAAATATAGGTACCTACTATATTATATTGAATAGACAACTAAGTAAAAAACTATCCAAAATATGTACCTACTAGGTATTAATCATTATTATTATTATTAATAATAATTTATAGTACTATACACACAGAAGTACAAAACCACGAATACCCAATTGTCAGTAAAAACCATACTGGAAATTCAAAAACCATTGGATACCTATAAATAAGCAAAAACATAGAATCTCATTTTCTAATACAATTTGGATAATCAGAATATCTGTACCTACTTATACCTACATATTTACTTTAATTCAATATATCAATATATTCTACAAACCAATAATATAATAATATAATACCTATTACCTACCTGCATTTTAAATACAGTGCATAATATTTTTTTAATTTATTTTTTAATATTATATTTTCAAAATATTTTACATTTCTGTTATTTGTAATATAATGTGTATACTTAATTTGCTGAAATTCTAAGACACCTATAAAATACAATATAAAAATTGTATTTATTTAATAATAGTTAGTAAGTATAAAATTCAATTTAGAACTACATATATGTCAGTTTAATGTTTACTGGCAGGCTAAAAAATACTAAGTTGCATATCATTTTCATTATATACTTAAATTTCTAGATAAGTAGATATTAAAATTATTTAACTTATTTTAAAAACCATGTATATTTTTTATATATTTTACTTATGCCTTTTGTTTTTATACACAATAATACATACTCGACTCAACTAATCTTATATTATAACCATAACTTTTATTTTCAAAACAATAGAGCAAATAACACAACATTAATAATACCTATAAATAAATTATTGCTTAAAAATTCAAAATTATTATTCAAATATTTGTCAAAAACCAAAAATATACTCCCTAGATTTCATAATATTAGGGAAACCACCCCTATGTCTAGTGACTATGTGTGAATCTAAAAGGAATTAATTTTTATTACTTTAATGGAATATTGGAATAATTCATAAACTATTCATGTAAATAGTTGAAATACTGTTATAAAAAGAAAATTTTATTGCAAAACCATAATAAGAAGAATATAAATTATATTATGACTTACCTACCCTAGAAATAATTAAATTTTAAATAAATATCTAAAATCTAAGAAGTAGGTGCCTGTCTAATTGGCAATAAAAATAAATACTCTAATCAAGGACAAAGAAGCTAATAAATTATTATACCTATGTCTACTAAATTTATTTGGTTTACATTTAATAAGACTCATTTCGATCAATAAAAAAATGAAATAATGGTCTAACAATAAATAGGCGTAAAATAAAACTTGTTTTTCAATTCCTATTTTTGTCTAGAATAATGTAACAATTTTTCAAAACTATCTATTTTTAAGCAACCTATTTATCCAGATAATAAAAAAGTAATGTTCTATAACTTCTCTGGATTTATACTTGTGATCCTACTTTAATGGAGGTCAAAACAATTCACACCCTTAAATAATATAATAACAACCAAATATAAATTACAAAAAACTTTATGAGTTATAGAATACTACTATACTAGACATTGTCAGAAAGTTTTATTTCATAATGAAGATCACAATTTTAATTTCCAATAATTTTACAAAAAAAGGTATTTCATTCTTATTTTTTTTTAAAGTTATATCCTGTTATATGTTTTAAAACTTTTATACTATAATACTTCTAGCTTTACTATTATTTAGTTGTTCCACCTCAGAATTTTTCAATTAATGCTTACACATAAGATTTGGTATACACCATTATTATTATTATTAATATTATCTTGTTTTTTTTTTTTTTAACTAATAAAATAAAATAAAATAAAATTATTCATTATAAATCGATATGCTGATAAAATAATTATTAATTAATAATCAAGAGAATAAATTAAATTAGTACCTATATCTATTTTGCTAATTTATAAACACTATTGACCTCCTACACCTCTTACAACCTTCTTAGATCCTACTCAATAAATTCTGTAACCGACAAACCTAAACAGACTAATCCATTATTTTAATCTTGCATATAATTGTGTATTTAAAATAAAAATGTAAACGTCAAAGTAAAATTAATAAATTAACTACTTACTACCTACTACAAGTGAATAGTGACCATTAATTTAGCTGAGACGCCGGGAAGGATTCATTAGAACTTTATAGTTTATACCTTAGCACTATTACTATTGAAAATTAGTTAAATTATTCCAAAATTAAATATATAAAATCTACTTGAAAAATCTGAAGGAATATATAAAAAACAATTAAAATATATTATATATATATATTAATTTATACTTTCATAAATCTTAACATTATTCATAGTAGATGTTTAATTTTATTTATAGTAGATGAGCCTAATACACCTTAATATCATAATAGTACCTTAATACCATAAATGTATACTAATCAGTCAAAAAATATAAAGACTATTATTTATTATATTTTATACCAATATTATAGATAGGCGATTATGATTATGCACTTATTGTCCTTACTGTAGGTAGCAATATGCATAGTAATAATTTTAAATAAACAGGGGAAATTCATCAATAATTTTTATAAAATCTTTATTACACAAATTGAGTATCTCAAATTATAAGTACCTACCTACTTAGGTTAATCAATCAAAATTAAAATATTTATTTTTATTTATTGTTGTCAGATTTATATGTTGAAATATCTTCTAACGTGTTACATAATATTTACAAAAAAATAAACACAACTTTCCTACTTTTAAGAATTATGATTCTCATATAAATCATAACTGATTTCTCTTTACTATATTCAATATTCATTAATTTATATTTTTATTTTTACCTATGAATTTAATACCTATATGGTAAAGAAGAGCCTGAAAAAAATATAAGAATCAGTAAAATAAATCAATATCAAGTAATAACATTAAATCTTAATTTTAGAGAATATAAATTAAGATAAATTTAATGGATATCAGTATATCGCATTTTATTTATGTAAGTAACATTCATTATTTATATTGTTTATTATTTTTTAGTTTTTACCACAAAACTAATTTAGGTATTTACTTTATAATAAAATACAATTCAAACTCTTACAGACACAATTTATGCAACCATTTACATTTACCGTTTCAACAATACCACCGACCATTATCGTTGATCCATTTTATTAAACAAAAAGAAGTTAAAAAAAATATTTTTAATTAATTAAAAATAGATATACTAAACATATAATATACTATAATAAATTCTGTATTTATAATCAGGAGTACAACATACAACTTATAATATATAATAATCATGGCATATATTATATATTGTGACATTGTGTACATACTATTGAACTCAGAGTTTAAAAACCTCATAATTAAATACAGTATTTTATCAAACTAATGTATCATAATTTTGATTAAATGTATGTAAAAAACATAAGTTGTATTAAAAAAAAACTTTACTCGCAATTTGTATATTATGTTAATTGACTAATTAAAGGTACATAAGTGGTGATCAAGAGGGTATTAAGGGGGCTTAGTCCTCCCAAAATAATTTATTTAAAGTTAAAATCAACCTAAAAATTAAAAAATAAACGATATTGTACTTCAATACAAATTACATAATTGATTATGTATGGATAATTTTTTATCAATATTCAGTACCTATAAACATTTTGTTTATTATACCTATTCATATATTATTGTGAAAACTATGTAACATTCATTATTTTAAGATAACATAGAGCGATTAACGACCAATATCCAATGTCACAATATCAAATAAAATTAATATATTTTAATTGCGTTTATATAATCATTGTACATTTGTGATTTGTACCTATAGTATCATTATATCAATACAATTATATAGGTGAAACTGTTCACACTTGTATTTTATAATACAATTACTTTTTTAGTATTTTTAATCTCAATATTTCCTCGTTAAATATTCTTTGTACCCCATTTTAAATAAATTCAACAAAAAGTGTAATTGATTAATAAAATTATTTTAAGAATTGTAAGTGTTTCATTAATTTCTTTTTTTATGTCCGTAACTATTATAAATATTATGATAACGAGAAACTTACATTTATTACTACATTCTAATATTCTATATAGAGAATAAAATATTTGTGTTACTTACATATAACAGTTAGTTTTATAGGGGTCTAGGGATCTATTTGCTTCCAAATATATGAGCCCCTTCAATATTTTATAGGATTTTCGCCTATGTATAGGTGCGACATACCTAATACTATTTGAAAATTTAATGGGTGCAATAGGTGTGTAATATTATGATTTTAAATTTCATAATGAAAAGATAATATTTTCCATCATCAGAAATAATATTTATAGGTACCTACCTAACAAAAATAAATCACATAATTAATGTGGTTTTATATCTATTATATATATTATATACCTACCTAAATATATTTTTTTTTATAT
>NC_042493.1:81769761-81774218 GCF_005508785.2 Acyrthosiphon pisum
TTGTGTTTGAATACATAATATTATTCTGTTAATGAACTATATGCAGTTATTTTTATTTTTATTTTAGTATTATTATTTTTTTTTTTTTTTTTGAGTTCATAAGGCTGAATTATTTAAGTTTGAGTTATTTTAATACTATTATTTTTTGAATTTATAAGGCTGAATTATTTAAGTTTGTGTTTGAATACATAATATTATTCTGTTAATGAACTATATGCAGTAATTTTTATTTTTATTTTTGTATTATTATTTTTTTGAGAATTCATAAGTTTGTTTTCAAATTCAACAGTTAAAACAGTTATTTTTATGAAATTATAGAGCATAGAAGCATCTTATTTTCAAGATTTTAAGCACATATAAATCAAGTCTCTACTTATGACACATATATAAGTTATAATTCATACAAACTGTCTTTCCATAAACACTTTAAATTCAAATTATGACATAAATAAAAGTTATAAGTCAAGTATAAAGTTCAAATAGGTACATTAATGTTGAGTTCCACTTATAAAATAATCTCAAATGATAAATCATAATTTAAGTAGATGGATACTAAAAAATAGTCACCTTGATCTTACAAAATATATTTGTATATAACTAAATTTTAAGTAGATATCTAAATTGCTACATATTTAAAACTAAGTGTATGAGGTAAGTACTAAGGCTAGTAGCTACTATATTTGACTAATATTTAATCCTCAACTTTAAATCATATATAATGATTAAAGTTACATTTTTCCTGCCTAAAAAAAAAGTCAATAAATATAAGAGTATGTTATAATTCTTTGTTTTAACAACACACTAATCAGTTATCACTAGATTAGAATGTGTAAAACAATATTTTTTCTACCTCGTAAAAAAATGTATTAAAACTAAACTATAAACATAATATTATACAGAATGTGTATTGTCATCTATACTTGAATAATGACTTATCTTTAATGATTATCAAAAGGAACTCTTAACAATTAAATACACCTATTTTAAACTCAATAATCAACCTACAACAATGTATTGTTAAAACATTAAGTTGGAAAAAAAACATAACAAAACAACTAGTAATAAAAAAGTAATATGAGAATATGATGGTAATATGCATTATGCAATAATTATTTAATTTAATAATATATAATTTAGTGTTTATGTTTCAACAATAAAACTGTATAAATTATTTTAAGTTTTCATAATATTATTTATTATTATTAAATTCATTATTTCTTTTTAATATTAAGGTTTAGGGTAAATATTTTCAATTCAAGAAAATTTGATGTAAATATTGAATATACCGTAATCGTCAGTTTTATTTCATAGATACCAAAATAAAAACATAAGAAATCCATTTAAAAGACAAGACTTAAAGATCAATTCAGTACCCATAACAATAAACCTGTGCAAACAAAATAAATTGTAATAATTCTTTATCCTATTTTTTAAATTCTTGCAATCACTAATAGATATGATTGATGACCAAGTGGCAATTAGTAGTCATAAATTGAAATTTAGTATGCCTAAAATACAAATTACCTATTTATACATACTGTCAATGAAAAATATCAAAATATGGTTTATTATATACCTACCTAAGTCTAATAACAAATATTTATTTATATATTAAATGATTTCCTTTTATTTTTAAATTATGTACCTATTTCAACATTTTTAAAAGTGAGACATTATATCGTTAGTTCAGATTTAAATGTTAACTGTATTTCAAAGCACTAAACAAAGCACTTCCTACTAATAATATTACATCTATGTAAAGCGCTGTTTTAAAATACCTAGTACCTACTAAACAAATTTGATACACAATTTAAAATTACAATACTAGCATCAAATCAGACAATTATCAAGTACAATTTATTTATAAAGATTAATTATTATTGATCTCTAAACACCACTTCACTATAATGATTGATTGGCCAAAAACCTTCATACGCTGTTATGATTAATACTTGAAACTGTTAAGATTTACTAATGGTGAGTAACAAACATTTAAGTTATAGAATAAACATGCATAATTGTCAAAATCCTTACTTTAATAACTCTTATGAGTGAACACATTTTACAGAGAAGTTTTTGAATAAATTTATGAACACGTTTCTTGATATATAGCAATTTATTTCATAACTCAATCTGACAACATATAATATTGTGTTATACACTATTCGTTCTTCTAAATTATAGCACTTCAACAAAATACCAGAGATTATATTTGTATTATCTACATAATATTATAATGTGAAGTACCACCAAGGCAGCATACTGCTTGTAGGTAAGTATGCAAGACTCTAATAATCACCAATTAAATGAGATAAAATAAATATATTATTTAATATGTGTATATAAAAGAATGTATACACTCCTGTTGTTTGATATCTTTAGTAGGATACATTTTTTGTTGCAAGCAAAATTCTTCTCAAACATTAATTTAAAACCAATTGTGAATAATGCATATTATAATTTTAAAAAAATTAATAAAATTAATTCATCGAAGATTTCTATGGACCATTAGTTTTAATATAAACATATTATATATTATATTTTTAACCAAGAGTTAAGCAAAAATTCAAACATTTGATACTAATGTTATTTTTTAAATTTGTTATGTATAAATAATAATTTTTACTTAATCAATAAATTGATATTCAAATGTATTAGTACAAAAAAAATACCTGATAATGATTTTTGTTTTTAATTTTAATTACCTGATAAAAATTGATACAACAATTTTAATTCTAGGCAATAATTTCTTTTTTCTTCCAAACTGAACAATTGAACTTTGAATACAAATACTATTTAATTAACAGCATTAAATTATGTTTTAAGATATTCTTTAAATGGTATTTTAATATAATAAGGAAATAATTTTAAATCATTAATTTTGAGTAAGAAACATTTAATGTTTAAAAAATATAGACAATCATTTTTTTGTTACCCTGGGTTTCTAAAAAATACTAAAATTTAATCAACCCATAAATAATTTATACTAAAGATTTATATAAAACAATAGGTTATGTTATTGTAAAAATAAATATAGATGTATTAAAATATGTATATAAAATACAAAGTTTACAATTAATACAACTCCTCAAATTAATAATTCTAACTTCTATTAATACATGTATTTCAACAATGATAATAATTCAAATAGCATGGTATATATTACTTTTTTAGAATTGAAGATAGGTAGATAACAGAACTAAGATAGCATATTAATGTCTTTAGACAACATTATAGATATATTGATACATAATATAGTATAAAGTCAAATAGTTTTGTATTTATTGAATACTTTCAAGTTATGTTAGTTTACAAATTATTTTCTATAATTTTCAAAATAAATACATTTAGGGTTTGAAAAGAAACCGAAGGCACTCATGTTAGATAAACACTAGGCAAATAGATTTAAAATTGTGTTGAAAATAAAATGTTACATAAAAAAAAATTGACAACTTCAAGCCCATAGGGCTCTAGACTAACAGAGCCAAAGTCATAGTTTGTAGTATAATTTGTTTTTCACTAGTTAACTTCATGTCTGAGTCTACAGCAACTTAGATGGGGTTGATTAGGGGTTGGTCATCAGTCACTCCACCAACCTCTTTGCTAACACAAAGTAATAGATACAAAAATATCCAGCTGTGTCTAAATGTCTTAAAACATTTCCAATTTTAAACACTTCATCTTAAGGACCATCCATTAGATATATTAACTCCAACTTCTAATATATGAGGTTTGGAAAATCTAAAACACATTAGATGCACATAGAACTAAAAATAAAATTATTTTATAATGTTGCTTCATTAAAACAAAGTTGTTCGTTGATAAGAATACCTTAGAAACTCTTGACAAGCGAAGATTTAGTCAACATATAAATAGTTAAGCGTTGAAGTAGTATAATCTTCAACACTGGTCAGGTCATGACTAATAATTATGGCGATGGATAAGCAATAACCTTCTAATAAACCCTAGAATTAACAACCTAACTCAGGGTTTAACTGTGGAGTAAGTTTTCCAACCTTTGTGTAATGACGATTGAATAATAATAATGACGTGATGTTGGATTCACAATACTATACACCAATCCAATTGGTCAAATAATTGTGTAATGAAAACCCACTCCTCTATCTTTACTGAAAATAGTGTATCTTATAAAATCCAAATTTTGTATAAAATAAAGTAACGGTAGTACTTACCTTAAATTAAGCACAAGATCCTTACTTACAACATAGATAGCCATATTATAGACGGTATACACATTCTCAAAATTCACCTGTACAACAAAACAAACTTAAATTAATCAATTGATATTTTAAGCAAAACATTATTAATACATTAATTAAAATATCAATGAAAAATAACAATAGATGCGTATTAATGTAAATATTGTATTCAAAAAATGAATTATATATTTATTAAGAGGACGTCGTACCCGCATGTGTTGTCTCTGGCACACCACC
>NC_042493.1:81774407-81781320 GCF_005508785.2 Acyrthosiphon pisum
TTTGATAATAGGTCAATTCACTCTAAAATCAAAAATGACAACATCCTATATAAACTAGCGAACGAAAATTTTGCTATAATGTACGTATGTAAGACGGAGACAACACATGCAGGTGTGACGTCCTCTTAAAGCAAAGAAACTTCCAATAAATCATTTAACTTACTGAATGAAATGTGAGAATATTTTTATTAGATAATATACCTAGTTGTGTCCACCAAAAATAACCTCTACCTAGGTATTACGCATAGATACATTTTTTATTAATGTATCAGTACCTATTAGTATTCACTTAATAATATGACATCAATTTATGCAGTTTAGTAAATATTATGGTCAACTAAGCCTTGCAAATATTGATCAAACAAGAATATTAATACATTTTGTTATGAATTATCAAATTGTATTCTATCAAATTTTGAATCCTTTTCATATCTTCTACTTATAATTTAAGTTGAAAACTAATCCAATTTTGTGTAAGATCTTACATGAATAAATAAAAAAAAATTGAATGAGAACACATTTTTTATCAATTTTCATTAAGTGAGTTAGTCATTGCTGTTTAAACATTTTAAAATTATATTATAAAAGTAGGTAGGTATTATAATTTATTTTTATTTTTCAAAAATATTACCTTGCGGAGTATGTATTGTCTCTGATATTTTTAAAGTCAAATGATCAACATTTTAGATCTTTGATCACTGTAGGCACGTCTGTTTTGATATTTCTTTCTGTTTAAGAGGTTTCATACTGAAAGTAAAGAATTAATTTTATTATATTGAGTAACCTATACATTTGTTTTATAATAATAATTTAACGTCTGTACCAAATATTGAACTATTGATTTAATATAAATCTACAAATGTAATCATTTTTATAACTTTAGTAACATATTCATATTTAAATTAGTTTTAAGTAAAATTAAGTTTTGATGAAAATGTATGGTGGAAGTGTGTGAATGTTTGTTTACATAACAACTATGGTCACTAAGGTACCTAAAATCTTTTTTTACTTGTATAATATTATTAAGTGGTCAAAACATATTTGAATGGAATTTATATTATTTCTGTAACACATATTGTACAGTTATTAGTTGTAAAATAGGTTTCTATTTTATTTTTATTTAAAGGAATTTATTTTTGATAACTTATTAAAACTCCAAAATAGTCACTCATAAGACATATTTTAATAATATTTAAGAGTTGCAGCCATATATGTAGTTTTATATTGTACATTAAGTAGGTAACAAAGGAATTTCCCCTTTACACAAGAACATATATTGTTCAGTTTATCAATTTTATATTAATTTTAAACTAATTAAGTAGGAATATATTTATTATTCTTTAAAGTGTTTAAATACATAATTAATAATGAGTTAATTCCATTAAACATTTAATTAATTTGTCATGAAAACATTCAATAATTCTTCAAATTTTATATCAATTTATTATGGGGACATTCAAAAATTCACAAAGACAAATATTGTAACATTCAAAAATTAAAGATAAAGAAGATAGATTAGTATCTAGTAAATTAGATATTTAATTTATATTACTATCTCAAATTTATGAGGATTTAAAATACTTTTACGTTATAATCATTTTTTTTTAGGAAAATATTGCCTAAATAATAATAACTTTTTTAAATATGAACAAAGAAAAATAGATAATATGGAATAGTTACTCAACAATACACTCTCTTCAAGTTAAGAAACATAGTCGGCGACCTACTTGTGCGCAGGGGCGTGGCAATACTACACGGCAGGTATACAGATAATTAAATAGGTAGGAATAACAAACGGATGTTGCCTGACTGCAGCCTAACATAACAGGACGCCACTGGCTACGTTATTCAACTTGAACAGAATATATTTATTATTTTATTGAAATTAATAAAAGTTAAAAGTACTTCAAAATTGTATGTACCTTATAAGTAACTGAAGGATTTTTTAAAAAAAATGTAAGGCTTAGATAAGTGTATAAAATGACAAGGTCTATATTATAGCAAATGTTGTAATCCACTACTCAATTCATTAAAAAATGGTGAAGATAAAAATAATAAAAGTACTTTAACCAACTAGATACACAAGAATATTTCTTTCAAAATCACAAAAATGGACATCCATTTTTCAATGAATTGCCCTGTAGAGGCATTTGACATTTAGCGCATACTTATAAAAATTAATTTAGTGTGGCTTCTTACAGAGGTACAGTTGTATAGACACAAATATAAATATAGATGCATAATTTAATGTGAAAAACCGCCTATTGGGTGATAAGATTAAAATAATCTTCATAGTTCTTAGTTTCATTTAATGTCTAAAATAAAGTTTGAATGCCATAGTAATTTGAATTCGGGATCGTGTAAGGACTAAGCTATAAAGTATTATTTACTATTTATTACTATTTTTTCAGTATTTGAAAATGTTATTATTTTTTAAATCATTTTAGTAATTTTTAGAATGGATAGATAATAAAATGTATGAGTAATTTTCTTAATTAATGAATTGTATAATTATATCTTGAGTGTAAGACATACACGAGTATATAATTTATGTATACTATGTTGCACCATATTGTGTTTAATTTGTTATGGGAATAGTAATGTTAATTTATTGTTTAAGAATTTTTTAATGCATGCTTAGTATTATTATTTATTCATAAGATAACCTTACACTAACTAATGATTACTCTGAGGTAAGGAAATAAAGTAAAACCAATAATTCAAGAAATAAGCTCAGAATAAGAAATTAGTAAAATTGTATATGCATTCATTTGATAATTGAATACCTACTATCTAATAGTGTTGAAAGCATGACTAAATAATAAATGTATTTAGTCATGGTTGAAAGTATATAACATACCTAACAACAAGTAATAATTATATAACTTTAGTAGGTAATGTGAAAAAAATTAATATATAATTGACTTCAAAAAGTCTTTAGTGATTGTCGAGGTGATTGTTTAATAAATAATAAACCCAAAGCAAATAGGTAATTAAATTAAACATTAACCAAAACTTTCTAACTACGTCCCTAGCCAAAATTGCACATAATATACAGATAACATTATATTATAATTTATTTTTTCATTATTAAAGACTAACACCTATAGAGTTGATTTAATGTTGGCAAATAAAATGAAACATAACACAAGGTCGATTAATAATAAACAATTTTTATGGTTTAGAATGAATGGTGTTTTTATTTACACGGTGAGTCATGGCCTTGGTCTTTTATCGATTGGCTCGAGACCTTGAATATAAAACAAAATTAAAATTAAAAACGCTTTGGGTAAAAAAAAAAAATCCTTAAAAGCGTTAACAGTACCGAGCATATTATTATTATTATGTTGTGGTTAAAATAGTGTGGGCGTAGACACCCGACAGATTAGTCATGTTCTAATAAAGCATTGGGTGTCACCGATTTCACCATAAAAAGTCGCAACGATGTACAGAGTGTATCGTGAATGTCAAACGTGTGCAAAATATGCAATTGGATATTTTGGTCCGTTTTGATACACTCTGTATAAACGTAAAAAAAACCCGTATGCCACGTAGTCATGGTAGCTCGACCACGGGTGGAGGAAGGAAGGGGCCAAGGGGGATCGATAACGCTACGCAGTAGTGCGCAGAGCGCACCGACCGCGACGTTGCCAAGTCAGACGACCCGCACTGGCGTAGTGGTGGGGCGTGTCTTTTGTGTTCGGCGCAAGCCCAACACGTAAGTTTCGAGTGATCAATATTTGAGGAAAGTGAAAACCACCACGTACAGAATAAGCGGGGGGGGGGACAAAACACAATACAATATTTCAATAACATTTAAATTCAACAGACGTTTTATAAGAATGAATATTAATAACTAATCAATAATTACTAATTTATTACAACGTATATTATGTAGGTACCACCTATAATACAATAATAGATTTATAAGTTCTAAATTATAAATAATATGTTATAATAATATGTAGGTAGGTAATTAATTAATTCATGACTAAGCGATACATTATTATAATATAATTTACATTTTATTCGTATGGTTATTATAACATAATAAATTATACTTACGAAAATCGAGTCCGTTGGTCAGCCGCCGGGCGTGGCAAAGCAAAAGCTTCCTGCACCAGCACCGAGTGATGGCCGAGCGGATGTCGTTTTCGGCTTTTGGGCGTCCATTTCTGCAACAAAACTTGGTAAGGCGGTTGCACAATGCGAATAAAATGTATAAAATACACCGTAAAGATATATTATGTAATAATATAATATTATAATACGACGTATTGTAGGCAAACACGATAGGTAATGTTATAATATTAAAATATTCCGTTTATTACGCTTACCGTCCGCCATATTTGTCCTTGGAGCACCAGCAGGAAAATGGTGAAACAGAGCACCGTCAGCTTTTGAGTGCGGACCGCAAATGAAGTATGAGCGGTAGCGTTAGCCGTCGATGACGATGAGTGGGATGTGAGGCGGGCGGCGGCTATCGTGAGTTTGCGCAAAGTAGAGGGGCCGCCGTAGAATAGAATATTCGCCGTATAGAATGTTCTAGAAGAACGTAGAACGACAAAGTCGATAAAAAAAAAAAAAACGGCTGCTGCAGCTGCGGTAGTGCGGTTCCGTTTCGTCAGCTCGCGTGTTATAGCTATAGTCGTGTAGTATTATAATATTAATGTATTTCAACGGCTGCGCAATGAAATGGTTTTTGCTTGTCGATTTCTAAACTTGACGGGTGTGGCGGGGTACTGGGGTAGTGCGCACTGCGCAAAACCATTATTCTATTCTGTGGCAAAACCGCCGCTAATATTCATACACCGGCACGTTATTGTGGCTAATAATTGCTATAAATTATAATCTTATGACGCCAACAGCCAACGTACTATGTATAATATAAAAAAATAAAATATGATCACATGCTCAATCGCTCAAAAAGCAGACTTTTTGGTGGAACTGAACACTGAAGTCACCCCCATATGGCCTATGGCCATATAATATGTAATACATCTTATAGACTATAGTACCTACATTACAATACCTAACTAAATATATTTTTATTTAACTACCTTTAACACTACATTTTTCATAGGAAATACAACAATTCGCAATTTATAAATATTGGTTTCAATAGTAGTTTGCGGATCTTGTGTGGCTGTGTCATAGAGTATAACTGTATGCAGCTCGATGCAGGGCCGTTCAATAATAGGGGCAATGATACAATTTTACCCCGGGCCCTATTTTAAGACATTTTCACAGGCGTCCTTAAAAAATTCATGATGGATTCATATATTTATAAAAAAATTTAATGAGCCATAGATTAAGTTTAAGTTTTACTGGATGTGTCCTATTAAGGCATTAACCTATCATTAAAGGAAAATAGGACATTTTATTCTCGAATTTTGATCGTTTTCTCGTATGCATCATAATTATTATAATAGTAATAATAGAATATACAAAGCTGCCAAAGTGAAAAAGTATATTAGATATTATATATTTATATGTAGGTATCATTATTAATTTTACAAAAAATATATATATTATATAGGTACCTAACAACACAAGTAAAAAGAGTAGGTACGTACATATAAATTTTAATTTAGATTTATTTAAATGAAAGTTACTTAGTTACACACTTAAATAAAAAAAAAATATTTTTATTTTATCTGGATTAAAATACATATATTTCTTTACATTTAGTTTTTAATTTGCTTTATGTTGAAAACTGTGTAGGTATTTATAATTTCAATCATACCACCCTACCATGCAATGTCTGTATATTTTTTTCCATTTTGAATTAAAACTAAATAATAATTTATAGACATACTGTATAGGAATATAAAATTATACTCAATAAGTAGGTACCTAACCTAACCTACTTAACAGGTCAGTAACTGTCTGATCTCTGCAACAAAATCTTATATTATTTTGTATTATTAACTTATCAAGCGTTTATTATTATAAGTACTAAGTAGGTACATTATATCTAACTCCCAGTCATATTATCGGAGGTTGTCTTAAAGGACATCACAACACTAAAAACAAGGTTGCTTATATTTAAAGCATGTCATTATCTAAGAAATATGGTGTGGGTCTCATACGTCTTATAGACTAATTTTATTATTCAATGAGATGCAGATTGCAGACGTTTGAAAATAATATGCATTATTGCATTATGATTTGATAGAGCTGAAGTTGGAAAGCGGCGTATGTTTTACTTGCAAAAGTGTCTAGATTAACAAAACTATTTCAATCGTTAAATATAATATTTAAAAAAAGAATTGTTATGTAACTAAATAATTATAATTTATAATATGTACCTAATACCTATGCAACAACAAGATATATTATAATTTAAATCACACCATCGTCTTAAGCATATCAATATACTTAGAAATCAGGATCATGGAAAAAAAATTTTGAAATACTATTTAAGTTATTAAAATCATTGTGTAAATCAAATTACTTTTAAACTTGAAACATATAGGCGGCTTCTCAGTCGTCGGCTCTATGACGTCACGCGGCTATTCGTCAACTCTCATTATTTCGTTGAATAATCATTTTTTTAACTTCAGATTTTTACCAAAACGTTTTTCATTATGTTAACTGCAATAATATGCCAATAAACTTAAAATTAAAAAAAAAAATTAGTGTTGTGATGTCCTTTAAGATAATTATCAGTCAGTCGCTAAATTTTACAATCCACATTAACCGTGTGTAAAATATGCACGCATAATAATAATATAAGCATTATACACGAGGATAAAATGTATTTTATATGAAGTTATGATAAAAAAAAATGGTCGGGGAGAAAATACCCATAATTAGGATACTAAAATGATTTTGTTTTTAAATCACCATCAGTAATACAAAATAAAATCCTTAGTCTATACTGCAGCCATAGGCGCAAATAGTGGGGGGG
>NC_042493.1:81781620-81789778 GCF_005508785.2 Acyrthosiphon pisum
AAAACATGTACGTAATCGTACCTATAGGTATTTTTAATTTTTATACAGCGTTGTATTTATTCTGTTTCACTGATTATGTGACTTACATATTTCTACATATTTTTTTTTTATGTCAGATAAATAGGTAATATACATTAAACATTATTATTATTATTATTATTATTGTTGTTACTGTATACTTATGTTTATGTATATAAAACCAATACGCATAACTATTATTTATATTTATATTAAATATTAATATACATTTTAAATAAACCATCAATTTTTTATGGAGTAATTAAAATTGGAATTAGAGGGTTAAAAAATAATAGGTACTCAGTTCCTTATACAAATTAATATAAATAGAATAGTAAGTTGTAGCTAATCTTACAATTGCAATATTTATTAAGTTATGATTTTTTAAAACTATACAGAATAAAAAAATAACTAAATAGTCACCCATCAAAAAACTTTCTGGAAGATGATATGCTTACAAAATTGATGATACACTATAAACATGAATACCACGTGTTCTGGTTATATTTGCGTTTTCCAAAAATGGTGAATTTTGTGTTACCATTATGGAATATATTCACAGATATGTATTAGGTAAATACGAATTACCAAAGGTGGCTGGAAGTTAGAACTCTTCGAATTTCGTACTTTCGAAGTCCTAAAAATTGTGAACGGTACAAGTAATACCTACATTGCTCAAAGATGCTATTGAAAATGTTATAATTCAGATATGCAGTAGATGAATCAGTTTGGTTGGTTAAGGTTTAAAATACTTCATATAATTGTTGCTAATCTCTATTGTCGTTTCTTTATATATTATCTAATCATGTCCCCCACATGGCGCATTAATTTTCTCCAGACTTCTAACTTACTATGGTACGGATTTGCATGTTTAACTTTATATAATTATATCACTTATCATTAAGGCAGAGCCATAAAAAATTGTAGCCATGAAAAATCACAAAATATACATTTTAAAAATAAAATTGAATGCCGTCAATATGACATCACATTGTAAACAATTATCTATCTATTAATAAAATTAGTATATTATGGCAAATTAATCTTATCGTTTTATCTATATTCAAGCGTTTCTAGGACAAAACGTGCACCCGCGGATAATTTAAAACCATATTGTTCGACAAAAATTAAAAATATTTATGCTTTGGTGGTATACAACTTGTATTATTTAAAACAAAAACGTCAGTGGAGTAAAAAATTGATAAAATTATTAATTAAGTTAAAATATACCTCCAAAAGAATAAAATGGAAGAAATATGCCCTAACAACAAAAAAAACTCAAAATATATTTTTATATACAAAATAAAGTTTCAAAACTAGCTTTGTAAAAGCATGAAACGTATTTGTTTTGTACTCTACTATTTTTGTGACTGTGAACAACAAATATGCAAATGCTATAAGTCCTCTGCCCTACTTATTATACATACAGTTTTACAAAGACATAAATTAAAAATATGTACACATACCCTATTCCAAAAAATTATATTTTTAAAACTGTATCGGTTAACCTACCTATTGTCTTATTTTTGAATTGCAGATTACAAAAATATAATAAATAAAGTAGACGTACCTACCTATATACTTGATGAGGACTTGCCTTGGGGGAGTAAGTCCCCATTGGTCCCATACCTTCCTCCCTATTTTTTTTTTGGTAATATATATATTATATTTATCAATATGAATAGGTATATGATATTATAATATGCAGGTTGGTACATATATTTACTTTAATAAAATATTATATGTTTCTACGTAGTGTCATGATTTGCGTAAGACAAATATTGCATAATACTATTATCTACCTATTGTTATTGACTACCTATTGTCGTCACGCGCGTGCATTGTACAATCACCTATGTTAAGCAATAAGTGATGTATATTATTCTAATCTATCATTTATTTGTTTAAAATATTATAATATTCATGTTGTATGTAAACATAGGTCGTCCAAATTTCGCATTACAATGATCAATACCTACCTACTCAATACAACGGAGTACGGAGATCACATTAAAGATGATGCATTAGTATCAACCATAGAGTAATAATTTCAACATTTGTGCAGGGTGTAGGTACAGAGCCTAGATAAAAATATATATTTTATAATATAAAGGTTCTCTAGGTGTAGTTATACCAATTTAATATTTAAATTACCCGAATTCGTTTTCTACATATTATTAAACATGTATACCTAATGTATTAGGTAATGTGTACTGTTAACCAGGGGGGGTTCATGGGGTTCAACAACCCTCCCCCCATTGACCGTATTATTTTTATTTTTTATTATAAAACAAATAATGCATGTACTTGTCGAATTATATTATCATAAAATTTCCCAATTCGTATTTTTATCGTTAAATGCTTCCAACTTTCGAAATATGTACACTGCCCCGCAGTTGCCGATACTTTTAATATACTTTTTAATAGGTACTTAAAATATCAATTTGTTTTTTTAGGTTTTCATTGTTTATTTTTCTGGAACTTATTCAAAAAACTTTGATGAACTTGTTGAATTTTACCTCGATACTGATAAGCTAACAGTTAAAAGCTTAAAGCTGAACTACATATATGGTATACCAAACTTAATAAGCATGTAAAATATCCAAAAAATTGTTTAGAAGTGTTGAGACAGTGTGATAAAGAAATATTTCCCAATATACATTTTATATTAAAAATACTATTCACTTTACCAGTTTCAACATCCCCCCTCGAGAGAGAACTTTTTCTTGTCTCAAAAGATTGAAATTTTATTTACGAAGCCCAATGACTGAGGTATTTTCTGGATATTAAAATAAAAATTTATATCAATTTTTTTAACATTTTTTGGTTTTAGACTCGACTTAATGGCTTAGCTATGTTAGCTGTTCATAAAGAAATTCCACTAACAGCAGAAGAATGTTTAAAGGAATTGAGCAAAAAATCAAGAAAACTAGATTTTGTTCTTTAATTTTTGAATGTATATTGTATATTATTAGTATAATAGTTTCTATATTAGCAATATAATATTTAAATCTATAAATAATTGAATTTGTTGTTGATTAAAAAAAAAAAAAAGGCGTTAGGTAAAAGACTAGCTCCTTTAATTTTACTTGACCCCCCCCCCCCACATACATTTTCTGAGCACGCCCCTGCTGTTAACTTACATATATGAATGCGATATATAGGTTTCTATCTGAATTTGATCGAAAATACAATTTTATGATAATCAATATATCATTCTAATAGGTAGGTTGTACCATTGTATTAAGTATAATATAGGTAATAGATATGTATACCGTATACATAGCCAAGCGTTGTGTTTTGGGTGTCTGTACACCCTCCCCCCCTCGAACTTTATTTACGCAATCTTTTTTATACATTTAAAAATACATTTTGAGAAACCACTATATACCTACACCACTGGCGGACACCTCCCTTGAAAAAATCCCGACTGCACCACTAACCGTATACACTATATCTACGATTTTCTACCTACACTACAGCCTACAATATAATATTATATAGATGATTTTTTTCATTTTGAAGTAGGTTTGCAGGTACAGTTAATACACTAATACAATATGCATATAAAGTAAAATAGGAGTCAGTAGCTTCTGAATTATTGACTTTATGAACTAAGGATAATAGTCCATGTTCCATGGAACATATTATAATAATGCGTGAAGTTGTTGGGGCTAAGAAGATTTTGTAAAGTAGGTGCTATAATATAGGTAATAATATATAGTTAATAAATATTAAAGTATGGCTAAATACTCACTATATTTACATTTTATATAATATTTATATATTATTACAATAAAAAATACTCATCTGCTTGCTATGATAAAATAAACATAGGTATAAGTAGGTACCTAACATATTAAATTGTAGCTTAGTATTATTTAGTTCGAAATATTGGATGGTAATTAAGTTCTTGTAGTTCAATATTATTATCATTATTTATTGCTGCCTGCCGGTCAGTTGTTTCGAAATGTGCTTCTATAGTTTCATGCTTTTTCCAGCTATTAGCGTAATGGAAATGTCGTGAAAACGATCTAAATATCTGAAAAAAAATTTACTAAATATAGCCAAAATAATTATAGGTATATACCTATAGGTATGTACCGAATTATAATATACACGGATACCTGTATTCCTTATTAAAAAGTAAAAACAAATTAATGTCTAATAATTATTAGGGTCAAGGACTTATACCCGTAAAAAGTCACCAAATATGCACTTAAATACCCAAAATATGCATTTTAAAAATAAAATTGAATGCCGGCAATATGACATCACATTGTAAACAATTATCTATCTATTAATAAAATTAGTATATTATGGCAAATTAATCTTATCGTTTTATCTATATTCAAGCGTTTCTAGGACAAAACGTGCACCCGCGGATAATTTAAAACCATATTATTCGACAAAAAATAAAAATATTTATGCTTTGGTTGTATAATAAAACTTGAATTATTTAAAATAAAAACGTCAGTTGAGAAAAAAATTAATAAAATTATTAATTAAGTTAAAATATATCCACAAGAGTTTAAAATGGAAGAAATATGCCCTAAAAACAACAAAAAAACACAAAATAATATGCATTTATATGCAAAATTAAATTTCAAAACTAGCTTTGTGAGACCTTGAAACGTATATGTTTCGTACTCTACTATTTTCGTGACTGTGAACAACAAATATGCAAATGCTAAAAGTCCTCTGCTCTACTAATAATTAATTCAAATATTATAATTCGTTTTTTAACCAATTTCAGTATCATTGCTTTTTATTCGTAAGTAGATACTATTTAAAGACTTAAAGTAATTACAAACCTCGGTATACCTACATGGCTGCATTATAATTTATAATCGCATAAACTGAGACACTAAGTAGGTAGGTTCTTACTAGCATGGCCGTACTCAGCACAAATTATTATTTTTTTTGGTTGGGGAGGTTGGGAAGTATTAATTAAAAAAAACTTATGTTAAATTTACGTTAAATTACGTAATCCAAGAAAATGTTTGGGGTGGATTGAACTCTTAACTCCCTCCCCCTCACTGCTCCACAAGTATGGTATTTGCGTCATCCCTACTAGTTATTAGGTGTATCGTGTATAATTATAGACATTTATATTATTCATTTTACAATTATAATCAGTTCTTATAGGTATTGGACTTTAAAAAATATTTTACTGTACCCCTGTACATACTAATAATATAATATGTTTATTACCTATACTTTTAAACTATAACTAGTTCAGTAGTAAAACCTATTAAATAAACGTTTCCAAAAATTCAAGTTCTTAATTTAATGTTGTGTCTCTTTTCGTAAATGTATAATAACCAATAACTAATAATAATATAATAGACATTTTGCATTAATAAAAAAAAGGTTTTAAAATAATTTATCAGGTAGGAATAATTTAAAAAATGTCATAATTTTTCGTAGTTTATAAAAATAATTCAAAAAGTACTTAGCAACAAATATTATCTGTCATCTGTGTCAAATTGTCTATGTATAATATACATTGGTATATGATGTTTTTATGAAACTTTTGAAGTTTATAAACTTATCCAGTTCTACAAACACAACATTTGTACTTATACATTTTTTAAAAACCTTGAAAAATAAATAAATAGGTGGGTAGGTACATGACATTTATTTCAAGTAGCTCATATTTAACATTGTTTTTATTCCAAAATTATGTAGGTATAACATTACCTACATTACTTATTCCTTACGCAGTTACGCATACCTAACATGTTTTTATAAATTTTATCAAAATCATAGGTTAATTTTTAATTAGATTTTATATTAGGGGCCGGAGTGGCGCAGTGGTCACACAGTTGACTTACGACTCACACAGTCATCGGTTCGATTCATAGCAAAGTGCAAAAAATGTGTGTGATTCTACGCAGTCACCATTTTCCCGTGCTGTCGTCCGATTGCGTCATCCGGTTTCCAACTAGGTCCCACTCCACTGGGAGTGAAGACCGCACATGTCTCCTCTTGGAGAAGGGGGGTAGTATCATGCATATAGTGATATATACATAGATAAATAGATCACATGATCTCCCTACTACCCACTTGTGATAAGCATTGTCAAAGACCTTGAGGTCGTTACAATGAACAAATATAGAAAAAAAAAAAAAAAAGATTTTATATTATTTTATCATGATAAAATAGAATACTTAGTAATACAATAATTTATTTACGAAGACAAAAATGTTAGTTACATAACATTTAAACATTATCAACTATCGGCATCGAATAATAATATCATTATAAATAATTATACTAAATTACCCTTCAATGATTAATGACATTTCCAACTGGTTGTATGTTAACTGTATGTACCTTTGAACAACAACCAAATGTTGCAAAGCATAAGATAATGATATGCGGAAAAGCTAACATCATCCAATAAATAAAAAAATTTATCGGTCGTGAAAAATCGCCGAACATGTATTTAAATAAATTGCTAACTGGAAGCAGAAGTATTATAATGGCCAACCCTTGAAAAAGTAAAAATGTAAAACCAATCCATGTAACTTTTTCACAGTGTTCCAGTATTTCCTAAAATAACAATTATAATTAATATTTAATTTTTTTTTACTTAGGTATTTGTGTTGCCACTGTTGTAAATCAAAATAATTTCATAAAAATATAAAATACGTTTTTGATGAGATTGGAATTGAATACCTATAGGTACTAATTAATTTAAAAACTGTGATAGTTTTAATAGGCACCTACACATTAAGACTATAGTGTCAAGGCTCTAACTCAAGTAATAATGTATTATATCAGTCTTATCAAATGTATAAAAAAAAAACGATATTAGTACTGAATTAGATATTATATTTACTATTCAAGCAAAGTATTAATTATTTTTTGAACTAAAAAGATAAAAACTATGTAGGTACCTAACTATTATAGCAGAAAATATTTATTACCTACCTACTATATTTCTTAGTTAGGTCTTACCTACACTGAAAATAATTTTTTCCATCTTAAAAATTGACATACTGAGGTCCATCATAGGCGCATTTAGGGACATTTTTCTGGGGGGATACAACCCTGATAGTATTTTTAATTTTAAAGTAAAATATGATGAAAATCATGAGAATAAGAGAACGTGTTAAAGTTTCAAGTTATGCGTGTTGAATTTATCTTATTTTTAAAAATGTATTAATTGTTTATAATTTTACAATGTTCTTATGTTCCGTGTAATTTTAGATATATATTTTTTTTGAAAACTTAGGTGTAATTTCTTAACTAAAGCACATTTACATTATTTTTACCAAATTATTAACTAAAATATGTAATGCGTAATACAAATTAGGTTATAACCTATATTACCAATAAGACTATAAACAAATAAGTAAATAAGTAATTTTAGATTCTGAGTGGAACGATGAATGTATTGATTTTACAATGATGTGTGTTTTTTTATTTTTTTATTTTTTTATTTTTTTTTATTTTTTTTGTGTCTGTGTACACGATAAGTAGTCGAAATAATGGTACGATTTTCAACTTCAGTATCTTGTTCGATCAGAAAGTGAATATCGTTGGTGCATTGGGGAGGTCAAAATTTAAATTTCCCAGTGGTTTTCAAAAGCGCCGGGAAAAACAAAAGAAAAATTAAGGAAAAACGGGAATTTTTACGCAAAATCGATTTTTCACAAAATTGAATTTGGTTTTTGGTGTAACTTAAAAAAAATTACCGTAGATACATGAAATTTTGACTGAATGTTTATCTTAGCATCTTCTATACACCACAACATTTTCAAAATATTTTGATGTATTTTGAGCTCTTTACGGACATTTTTATTTTCCATTTTTTTTTAGTTTTTTTTCTAAAAATATCAATAAAATTTTATTTGTTGGATAAAAAGCTTGAAAATTTAATAGAAGGCTCCTAGTATATTGTTTCAAAGGCAGATGAAAAATATTAAAAATCGTTAGTCACAGTTTTTTTTTTTAAGCATTTAAAGTTCAAAAAATGACAAAATATGGAAAAATCACGAAAATTTGCGAATTATTTCTAGTTATAAATTCATAAAAATTTTTCTTTTTAAATCTAAGATTTTAAAATGTAATACAAGATTCCTTATAGGATATTCTACCTTTACCAAAAAAAAAATGTCTATAAGAATCT
>NC_042493.1:81790886-81795999 GCF_005508785.2 Acyrthosiphon pisum
TTTTATAAAAACTTAATTAGTCAAAAGGCTTAAAAATTCAAATAATTCAAAGTCAAAAATAGTGTACAATAATTCGAAAAAATAAATGGTTTGGAAAATTGTTTATAAAAAATGGGTGTAATTAAATTAAGTCCTTTTTTTTTTTTTAACGTTTATTTAAATATACACAATCTGTAAATGTTGTTTTACAATAAGTGCATGTGATGGAGGTGTCGTGGCTTGAGTGGCTGGAGATAAGAAGCCGCCCATTGGAGGCACTTAAGGTTGGGATTCAGAAATTAAGCCCTTAATGCAGTAAAAAAAATTCCAAAATAAATTTGGTGTCCGTTCGAAATATTTCGTGTTACCTTTTTCGCTGAACACACCGTATAGCTACTCAGTACTCACCAGTTATTATAGTTACTTTAGTTTAAATAATTAAAAATTAGGTATATTTAAATATATTATAAACTCTTATAGTCTTAAAACTAAAAATCAATTTGTGGATCAAGGTATTTTTATACACACAGCTTACATTTACAGGCCATCAGGGTGACTCTTATGATGAGAGTTTTTCGTTAAGTGGATCACTCCGTACATAATATATTTTTGAAGTTGTTAACCTATAACCTAACCTAATAAAATAATCTTAAAAAAACATATATTTTTTTTAAATATATAAATTTATCAATCTAATATATAATATAAGTATAAACTATAAGTACCTACTATAATATAATATTAATATGTTCTCATCAGAGATTTACTTTTTTTAAATGAAAATAATTAAAATTCAAACAATTTTTTTAGATAATTTATATAATGCCTATATATTATTAAAGCATAACTTTTGAATTATTTCATTCTGTTTACAACCTTGACATAACAAATATAATGTTTATTAAACCGAAATAATTTGAATGCATAAATAATAATGTTGCACACTTACCACTTGGACGTACAAACATTTGATGATCGTGATAATCATAATAACGGGGAGCGTAGAAATTAATTCCACTATCCAAGCACACGTGAAATACCATGGGTCTAAGAAACTGTCACCCAAAATGACAATACACACATAATATTGAAATGTGCCAAGCAACAGCCAACCAAATGGTATGCCAATTAAATACGGCAAAGGCATTGTAGATTGTTTGCTATACCACTCAGCAAATTGCTATCCATATAATATTATAGTATAATTATTTATTTTTCAGTAATATTAAATAGTAAGATAAGATTATACGAGATATTAAAATAATCAGTAAGCTGTATTATATATTATATAAACTATTATAAATGTATAAAATGTATATTATATATTATATGTATATTGTATATAGTACATTGTACATTAATACCTAAAGGTTACGGGAAAATTAGGGAAATTTGGGAAATGTAAAAATTATAATTTTAAAATCCATTGTTTTCTTCAATGTCCGGGAAAGTTATACTGCTTAGTTAATAGTTTATGATTGTAAGAATGCAAAGTATCTGTTGAATATTATTATAATACTATGGAAATTTTCAAATTTGGGTGGCCGAAGATATGACGAATGTAGGTACATGGGCGGATAGGAACTTTTTTACCGAGATATATTTATTAGAGCCACATAATATTATGTGAAATATTGGTCTAAAATTATATCCAATTGGCGTAACTAAAATAACTGTTTTCTTTTTTGTAATCATTTACACAAATAAAATAATATTCGTTTTTCATGAGCCCCCCTTTTGAATGCAAAATTAAAAAAATTGTTTTCGGGGTGCACATCATTGGGTATAGAATGATAATATATTATGTATTATGAGTGCGATCGACTAGGCTTTGGATCGTTTACACAATTACACTTACATACAGTGTCGTATTTTCAAATTTTTTAGGGGGGATCTAAAAAGTAAGCACCTAAGTGTATAATACTATAAAAATACATATGAATTATGAATTAATAATTATATTATTCCAAATTATTCCATTCTGGGGGTCAAGACAGGGTCCACCCTCGAAAATACACCACTGCAGTTCCGTAGTCAGGGGGTGGGCACTGGGGGCACGTGCACCCCCGAAATTTTTTTTAGCTTGTTTTATATTATATGTTTGATAAAAATTAAAAGTTAAGACTGTTGAAGTCAACCATTTTGAAGGAGTCGGATTTAGGAAATATTATACATCCGTCGTTAGTACTATATCTATGTATGTAGTGACTGATAATTAGTGTGTGCGAGTTCCCCAAACGCTTTATGTAATTTAAGATAAACGACGGCTAATTACTAAAAAAAAAATCGCTTCCAACAAAACACACAAAAAGCGGAGAAATTGTTATGTTTTTTTCGAAATAAAATTGGATTTCTGGAAGTATATTTTTTCCGCTTAATGATCTAATTGCACGAAAAAACTACCAACTTGGCCAAACAGGGATTTTGATATTTCATACGGACATTTTTGTTTATAAATGGGTGCCATGGGTTTTGAAGCTATAATAATAATAATTATTGGTTTAAAATTGATGTTATAGTAACCGTTATATTATAAAAAAAAAAAAACAAAATTATTCATGTATCGTTGGTATTTTTAATAGGCAATGAAGTACATGGAATCAGATATATTTATATAATTATTATATACTGGGTGATTCTTTTATCAAACACTCATTATTTCAAAAAACGTACATTTTTTTGAAAATACTTTTTTACATAGTTTCAAGTCGCTTATAAAAAAACGTTTTTCTTAAAAAATTATATTTTTAAATATTTTTTATTCGTATAATTTTTTAAGTTTTTACTTTTTTGAATGACAACATAGGGTTTTAATTTTATATTCAAAAGCAGAATATAATTCTTAGTATTTTGATACATGAAAATCAAATTTGGGGCGAGTAGTTTAGGAGTTATAAATATTCAAAATTTATATGAGCGGAGTGGTGTGGTACGGGGTTACCCCGCGAAATGTTTGTCCACTTCTCCGCTTCAGTATAGATTTAGAAATTCAACAAATGTTTAGTATTCAATGAATAGGTACTATTCATATCTAAGGTTTGAAAATTTAATACAAGGTTACATGTAAGTTTTGATTACAAAAATCATAAATAAAATTATATTTTAATAGGACTCATATTTTTTATGAATATGAATCGTCTGAAATTTAAAACTCGACGAACTTAAAAGGATATTTATTCGTAAAATAATGATTTCTCATCATACGATTTCAGATTTTTTAAAATAATTTAAAGAGTATTATATAGTAAATACAGACAGTTTGAGTTCAAATTTTGATGAAATTTAACATTTAGACCAAGAATAACGATTTTAGTTATTTTGTTGGAATTCAAAATATATATTTGTGGATCTTGACATTTTTACTTATATAATTATATTTTACTATACGCAATGACATTTTCAAAATATTTAGATTAATTTTATGCTATTGCCTAATAGCTATTATTATACCATAGGTAATACTAATAATAGTAGAATAAAATTACTATAATATTAGGTATAATATCAGGTACAATAGGTACATATATTTTTAATCAAGCTTAGTAAAATAGGGTGACAGACTGTCTCTGCTCAGAATCATTTTTCGTGTGAAATGATTTACCATTGAATTAAAATTTAATTCATCCATCCACTAACTATTTCAGTAGATAACTAACTCAATGACGAGGTGTACTCGACTTTCCAATTGTATACCAGTGGCATATTTAGGAATTTTTCATGTGGGGGAGGTCCAACTAATTTTCCGAACACATTAAAGTGGGGGGCTCCGCTACAGAATATATTAATATATATTATACCTATTAGATGTTTAGATAGGTATTTATGGCGCCAATGTGGGGGGTCCGGATCCACGGATCCCCTCCCCAGTAAATATGCCAATGCTGCAGTATACAATTATACAAAATATACAACATGACATCATCTAAGACACTCGCACACTCGATATTATTCAATACAAATAATGGAAGAATAGAAGAAATACTGGATCTATGAATAGAATTCAGCATAGCAATTTGCAAATTTTTTCACAAAACAAGCTTAAGCCTAAAGTTGTAAATTTAAACCAATGTTAAGTCAATGTAGGCTAAAAACCTGTGCTGTTGAGTATCTAATATTCTAACTAATAAAAAAAAAAATACAACAGTTTGATAACTCACTAGTAAACTACCTAAGTACTTTTATACTTAAATAGTTTAAATAGTACCCTTTTATAATCTTGGCTAGGATTAACCTAAGCTAGGCTACAACTGTAGGTATATTATAATGTTAATATAATATTGGTATAAAATACCTATATCATTATAAATTAAAATTAAAATCCGATGAACCATGTATGGTTCATAACTGATATGAATCGGGGACTGGAACAGTGGCGCAAATAGGGGAAGGGGGGCTTGGGGGGTGGCTTAGCCCCTCAAAATATAATAGTATACCATTCTTAAAAGTATGTACCTATAAATTATAATTTAAAAAAATGTGTTGAGGCTTGAGCCCCCCCCTAAACATTTTTTCCTACTTGCGCCATCTGGACTGGAACCTTTTGAATTTATCGGTATCGGTTCCGGTACTGGTTCTCCAAAAATAAAATAACTGTTCCGGTTCGGTTTATTTAGGTTTTGGTTCCGGTTCCGGTTTCAGAACTGGTTCTTTTAGGTTCGGTTCCAGTCCCTGGTATGAATACTATTTAATATATATGAGATTATATATATTTATAGTAGCTTAATATATATATTAGCATAGGGCCAACTCACCCCCTCCTCTCAACAAAAAATATTTCTATAGCCCTCCCAGATGAAAAATAATAAATCTCAAAATAATCCTCATCCCCCTTATTTACATTGCAACGTGATGTTTCGTGGCCCAAAAGGCCAAGACATACATGTTACATCGCGCAGACATGTTAGCAGTTAGGTAAAATGTTTAGTGGGTGACCTGTAGTTTGAAAGTATACCTATTGGTAATATAAAAGTAACGTAATATAATATTTCATAATGTAGGTACCATAATACCTACCCACCAGTGGCGTAATTATGGGGGGGGGGATATGGGGATATATCCCCCCCAGACCCTTTTTTTTTTTTAGAATATCCATAATTAAATTCCCGTAAGCACTAAGTTTTAAAAGATTTTAAGA
>NC_042493.1:81796587-81816283 GCF_005508785.2 Acyrthosiphon pisum
CATGAAAAATATATTTAGCTTAATTTAATTGTTTACCTTATTGTCTTTGAAAACCATTATTATACCATTTACCTCCTTTAATTAATTTATAATAATGAATTAATATAATATTGTGATCTATGAGATTTAATGGTCAATGGGGGGGGGGGGGGGGCATAGCCCCACTAGAACAATAGTATAAACTTATATCCTAATCACACCCCATAACCAATTCCAAATTACGCCACTGCTACCCACCTTAATTTTTAAAATGGTTCCATTCATTAGATACGTATCTACATTAAAAACCTAGGCAATAGTAGGCATGAATACATGATATTTATTTTATTATAATGCATATTTGTACAACTATATATAAATCTTATTTTTATATTAGAATTTAGTTAGTAGTAACTTAGAAAAATATTACAGTACCTATACAATAACACTCACTTGTATCATTCCTCGATTAATCGCCACACTTCTCAATAAAACATTTTCTTCTATTCGCAGAGGAACTGATGAACATTCACACATTTCCAGATTGGCAGTTACTGAATCATCTTCCCTATAAGTCGTTGTACTGCAACATCGGTTAACATTAATTGTCAACGATCTTGGTTTTCCGGTCTCCAATAAATCATCTTTTGAGTGATTTTTAGTTACTGGCATTTTAAGCTGAACACATTATTTTTTAAAACAAAATTACTGATTATTTTTAATACCCATAAATACAATTAATATAATATATTAAATTATATTATAGACTACAGTACTTATATACAACTGTTTTTTTTATCAGTGATATTATCAATATAGATTTTTACAATGTGTTATATTGTATATTATAATAAGATTTACAGTGGCTTAACTTTTTAAAGTATGCTTTAAAGTTTAAACGAAATATTATTTGTTAAATTGTTTTCCCTTGTACAGTTATGCCTATTATAGCAATATATTGCTTTAGGCACATTTTTTATTCATGAGTAGGTAAAAGAAAAACGCGTAGGTACCTATTATTTTACTTAAATAAAATATGATTATTGTACAAGGACGTGTTAGCTGTGTAGGTATAGGGTAGTAGGTACCCTATTTAAAATTTAATCCCGTGTAAAATTAAAAACAACATTTCTAAATATATGAATATATGATATATCTATGTTTATTGTATAATATTTACTATACCTACCTACCTAATTTAGGTGCACGTATATGTATACAATATAATATCATACATATATAATATTAAATTAAACTCGTTACCTACTTATAGAAACTATTAGGTATAACTTAATTATATGTATATTATGGGTACATAACATACGTTACATCATTAATCAGTATTACCTACAAATTATTATAGTTGACAATTTATTATACTTAGGTAGGTAGGTACTTAGCTGTTCAATATAATCACCTCTGAAATTTTTGAAACTGCAATATTATATGCGGATTGATAGGCTGATAGTATACAAAACAGATTACAAATCATCTGACTCTTGAAATAATATAGATGTGACTGGACCACAGTTGACATCTACATCAACTGCTATATATACATATAGTGATAGCATATTGTCCATTGATCTATAATGTGACACCAAAATGTCAAAATACCTACCTTTATTATTATGCAATTTTGAACAATATGTTTATTGTTATTATATACATTAACAATCTTATAAAAACATAACTATAGGTATGCATTTTTGTATCTAACATAAACAATGCAGAAACTAATAATAATATATTGATGTTTAACTAGTAGGTATACCTACTTACCTAAATGTTAACTTAATCTATCTATTACAATGGCACTTATACACACAATACAAAGGTCACTTAAAATGTGCCTATTTACATTTTACATGATAGTATGATACTTAAATATAACATTAAGTAATTCAAACTTATCTTTAGAAAGTGTTTGGAATGGGAATTATTAAAAAAATAAAATTAGCGTAGGTACCTAGTTTTACAAATATTTTGTACGAGTGCCTGAAGTTTAAATTTTAACGAATTATAGTATGGACATTTTAAAGTTTTTTCTATAAATATTAAAAAAAAAAAAAATGTTTTAGCATCAGCAAATAACTGTTCAAAAAACAGATGACTTCAAAAGTAAGTAGGATAGGTTAGTTTTGATTTTAACTATCAAAGTAAATTAATAATTGGAAAACCTCATTTTGAAAAAAAAATCGCTGGTTGCTAAACTAGAACATTAAGTCCAGTAAAGTTACCTACCTGTTGTTTAAGCAGTTATTTGCAGATTTTTTTTAGCAGCGGTACTAGTATTCATAGTCAATAGGTATTACACCTATTATAGGCGTATGAATAGGCGTGCCCAGGGGATATGCAGGTTATGCAGCTGCATATCCTGAATCTCTTTGAGGGGCGAAAATCGACTCTGGAAAAAACCTTTTATACGCAGGAAAAATAATTAGTAAGTATATTTAAATATTTATAATGAAAAAAAAATATGACTAAAAATGAGGGAAGTGAAACCTATTAGACTAACGGCAGGGAATAGGGATTATTATATATTCATGAGCAGGGAAAACGTTTGATTCACGTATAGAATGAGATAAGATGATTGCAATTATGCTAACCACCGTCCGATGTAAGAATAAACATATACTGTTTGTTTATGTTGTTTGATTATTACAATCAAATATTCATTTACATTTGCAATGTTATATTCTTATAATTGTACATTTGACATATTTAAACAAGTTAGCTTAGTGCTAAACACATACTCTTGTCTATAGCCTTGCTATTAGCAAATTAAAGTATTAAACATCCAGTTATCAGTTATCAACTACCAAATATTTGCAAAATGCATATACTTTTTGTATTTGTCTTAGTATTTGTTACAATAATTCAGTTTTTATTTTTTAAATTAGAATATTGGATTTCATAGCCAATCAATCTATCTGCCAATACGGAAAAGTTCGATCCTCTAGTAAAGTAATTAATTTAAATCCCGAAGATATCAATGATGATTTCAAAAACGTTACCCAACGCAGAATGGTGTTATGATAAATTATAATTAATATTTACATGACAACGTTTTTTGTTTTGTTTGTTTATACAAGTTGTATGATTATATATATATTTTTTAATTTAACAGTAAGACATTTCAATATTTGCGTATTGTGTAATTTTAAATGCTTAAAATAACTTTCAGGGGGTGCCAGTGGGCAGTGGCAGCCTTCTGCTTACCCTGAAAAAGAGGCCTGCGCACGCCTATATGGGCGTAGGTTGTAACTGTGTAGCCTTTATACCTATACATGTATAGCGGTCGGAACCCCATAAATATTTAGCATTTTGGCGGCTAAAATAAATTCAATTGTTAGCAGGATTTGAAGTCATATTTGTGACTCGACACGTCCATTAAGAGTTTTGACAGTAATAATAAATACCTATACCTATGTCTAAATAAAAAAATGACGAATAAAGTTGTTTTGTTATAGGTAGGTAAGTATTGTGTTCATTTTTTATAATTTTATTATTGAACCTTCTTACTATTATCTAGTAGATACTTTAGTGTACCCCTTAGGTCATATTAATGTGTAAGGGACTGGGATGATAGGTAATACATACCTAATTTACCTAATATGTATACCTAATATTATATTCTTTACTCAATGATAAATGACAATATTATACATTATGCATAGGCGTAAATAGGGGGGGGGGGGCTGGGGGGGACTTTAGTCCCCATCCTCCCACAAAAAAAAACTAATGATTTCACTACTATAATTTAAAAGCATCATAAGAGTTTCAAGTATAGACCTGAGCTTCAGCCCGCCCAAATTTCAAACACTATTTACGCCAATGACATCATGTACCTAATATAATAATATGATCTAAGCACAGATATATAAATTTGTATTTTTATATATCTGAGGATCTAAGATATTATGATCTATGATCTAATACACAGAATATAACAATATCTAGTCTAATATCAGTCCACCTTGGATTCACGGTTTAAGAAAGAACTGTGCTTGGATTTAAGGTTTACCACAGTCCCGCTATCGGGACCGGCTGATAGTGTTATCATTTTAATCATATAGACAGTTTGAAAAAAAAAAATATAAAACTGAACGACAAGCAAGCAACTAGTAACTACAGCAGTTCAGCCGCCACATATTCTTATTCTATGCAGCCGCCACTGAATTGTTGTACGTAGGTCGTGGGTACTAGGTACATTACACTAGTACACACTACACAGTTCCTCACCGATTTTTTGTCGATCCATTATGTGTGAGAGGTAGTCCATTCAATTCCTCTAGAACATCACTATGGGTATCGTCAATGGCTTTACGTTGATTCTTTTATTTGTCGTTTTAAAATTTGATGGAATACATTCCGTCGACACTACGATTTGGGGACCCGGTCTCAATCCATTGATTGTTTTACCAGCTCGTTACTTTTACGTCCAGTACGACCAAGATAAGTAAGTCACTTTTCACGAAATCTTACATAGGTATTTACATGATGTACCTATATGTAGTCATAACACAACAAACTTAATATTCATTAAGTTCTGTAATTTAGTAAATTAATTCTATTGGCTATAAAATATAAGATCAGGAATATTATTTACACAAATTGGAGAAGGGGACTTTAGAGGAACTGTTTCCTTTCAAAACTCCACCAAATCATCTCATATTAGGTCCTTGTCATGTACCTACTGTATATTTTAATTTTTCTGCAAATTAGATAGTGAACACAAAACATTATATACAAAGCTGGTTAATGTTGTAAATTTATTCACATAAAAAGTAGGTATGCCTTATTTTATTAAAATATAAATGTATTAGATCGTCAAGATTATTTTCTCACCAAAAAATGTGGGCTATTTGTGCCTATTAAGTAGATTGTAGTCAAATTAAATTTTAGTATTGAAATAATATATGAAGGGAGGCTGGCTCTAGGACCTTTATACTATAGGATATTAATATATTATGTTCATTCATTATAAATAATGTTTCATAGTAAGAATACAGTAGTGTGTACATACATAATATAATATAATTGTTATTAAAAATGTTTCAGATTTAATATTGCAGACTTTAATGTGTTAATAAGTGGTAAAACAAAAAATGGTAATACTTGTCGCATTTGGACAAATATCTTGGATAGAAAAGATGCATCATTTATAGTACGATACAAATTGTATGAAGTTTGCTATGAATTCAACATATTAGTTGAAAATAAAAAAACACTAAAAAAGTACTGGGATCATTTTGACCAAGGTAATTTAAATTTAAAATAGTTTACCAGTATCCAACATAATTTTTTTTACATCAAATAGGTATACACAGACAGATATATTAGTTTTGATTCACTACTGGCTACTAGTATATGGATAAAATAATTTTTTAAATGTAAAGTAACTAATTTTCTTGATAGTTAAGACACCAGCAAATTATAAATATGTTTAAAAATGATCATAAAAGAGGTCAAGTAAAGGTGTCTCAGGACTTTTGCATCATGTCATCCAGTTTTTACTTTAGTCCCACACCAAATTTACATATTATTTTTAATTTTACAGATTATAATATATTTTCTTACAAATAAAAATTTTCCCTTTATGGGGAATCAAATACTGTAATATTTATGTATTTTTAATGTTTTAAACTTTGAAAATAGGTACCTATGTTTCTAATAATATTGTGATATAATACAGGGCCAATTTATCCAGACGAATGTGACTGCTCAAAAGTATCAATAGATACATGGCTATCAAATACTAAATGCAGAACTAATATCGAACAAATTAATAATGATCTCAATCAATTTAAAAATGTAAATTTTAAAACCGTATTTGGGAAAATGGCTAAATTGTATAGTCAACACCCACACAGCACAAGCGTATGTCATTATGTTGTCAAGAATAATTTAGTATGTACTTTTCAGAATAAAGAATTAATATAATTAAAATTATTATTGTTAAGATAAATGTATAAGGTACTACCTTTTTCAAATTATATTTCCAGATATTCCGAAAATGCTATGGAGAATATACAGGATTTAAGATGTTTATGGATAATTTATTATTGTCATTAAATCGAAAGGTAAATTAATTTCTTATACATATTTGAATAAATGTAATTTATTATTTCAAATGGATATTGAACATAGGTTTTTTACTTAACTAAATTTATATATGCAACGTAAGATAACTACATACAAATTAAAAAAAAATATATTATATTATATTCAAGCAGTTTTTGTTACCTTTAAAAAGTAATTAAGTTATGTTACTTGTTATAAAATTAAAAGGCAACTAGATAACAATTTTGCTACCAAAATAGCGTAACAATACTTTTTAACTCAAAAGTAATTGTTTAATATGATACTTTCAACACCAAAATTGAAAACTTAACACGCACAACTAAAAATTACATTATATTACAAAACTTTAAGCAAAATGTATACATCCTAATATTCTTCTTCATTTAATTTTAATTTTATATATTAATGTGTCTTATTATATTGTGATTGTGTTTTTGTGAAAATGGCCTGTCATATTAAAAGTCATTCTATAGAAGTGCTTGAAGGGAGTGAAGATACATTTATAGTATAATCTTGGTTTAAATATATAAGGTTATCATAGGCACAAATAACGTTTAGGATTTGGGGAGGCTAAAGCCTTACTTGGATAATATTGAATTAGCTTAAAACAAAATGTAGGAAATGTTTGAGGGGACTATGGACATTTTTGGGGGGTTTAGCTCCTAAAGCCCCCCTATTTGCACCTATGGAGTTAATAGCAATAGTATCCCCATTATATCATTTTGTTTTGTTTGATAGTAATGCTATATAATGACTATGTGCAATAACTTTGTATATTTAAGTCATGAGTATAATCATTGGTAAACCTTTTAATATTTTGATACTGCCTAAAAAAAGATTATCACAAAAATGCTGAATTTCAGGTGATTTACGTATTACTTAAAATTTTTGTTTTTGATAATTTAATTTAAAAGTGTTATTATATTACAGAACTTATAAAAATTTAACAGAGTTTCCAATAAATTAATTAATGTAGTTACTTTTGTTTTATTTCAATATATAAATAACAAAGTTACTCAATAAAGTAATTATGTTACTACCAAACACTGTATTCAAAATAACTTTATATTGCTTGTGGCAGATACCTTCAAAATTATAATTCATTACCCTAGCAAATTTTATATCTTCTATTTTATAATTGCCTCGTTAGCTTAGTAATATCAATTATTTATAGGTGTTTTTACCAGATCTGGAGTTTTTTGTTAACTTGGGAGACTGGCCTTTATCATCACCTAAAGAACAATTTCCTTTATTTTCTTGGTGTGGCTCAAATTATTCTGTTGATATTGTGATGCCTACCTATGATATTACAGAATCAGCACTTGAAAATATGGGACGGTAAGTGTACTTCTTTTTAATTTTTTTTTTTAAATTTATTAATTTATTTGTTAATATTTAAATTGATGTTATGTTTTTTGTAGGGTGACCTTAGATATGTTGTCAGTTCAAGGTAACATTGAAAAACCATGGTCACAAAAAATTGAAAAAGGTTTTTGGATGGGTCGTGACTCCAGCAAACATCGGTTGAATCTAGTGGAACTTAGTAAAATAAATCCAGACATTCTCAATGCTTCGATAACAAATTTCTTTTTTTACAAAGAATTAAAAGACAAATATGGTCCAGGAAAAAAGCCCATTTCTTTCTTTAAATTCTTTGATGTATGATTCCTATGACTTATTATATTAAACTATTTAATGAAATTTTAATTACATATTATATTTTTTTTAGTACAAATACCAATTAAATATTGATGGTACTGTAGCTGCTTATCGATTTCCATATCTATTAGTGGGTGATTCATTGGTTTTCAAACAAGAATCCGAGTACTACGAACATTTTTACAATGAACTGATACCATGGGTTCATTATGTCCCAATAAAAAGACATTTAGATGATTTGCTAGATTTGATAGATATTATGATGAGCGATGACAAGACAGCAAGAAAAATATCATTAAACGGTCAAAAATATGCAAGAGAACATTTAGCGCCTCATAACATATTGGGATATTACTTACTATTATTTCAGGTAAGTTTAAGCAGACATTCACACCCGCATATATTTTCCCAGTCTTACAATAACAAACATATGACATAGCAAATTGGCATTCAGCAGAAATAATGATATATTGTATTGGTTTAAATATTAGTGTGAATTGATTCATCAAACTTAAAGGTGTAAACATTATGTGTGTTTGTTCATCAGTTTTCTACAATATTTTAATTTTGAAGCAAGTATTATGGTTATGTAGAATATTGTAATTTAAAAATGCACATTTAAAAAATTAAAATGGGTATTTAAAAAAAAAGATATGTAAAGACAGTTAATGTTCTAACTTTTATATCTAATAATAAATCAATTCACTTAAATATATAAGCTAAGAAAACACCATTGATTCTGTTGAATTCCTAATTGACCATGTCATGTTTCTAAAAAGGAGATAAAACTTAAGGGTGTGACGTTCTCTTATATATTTGGAATAATCATTTTGAGCATATTTTCTAATTCCTATTCATGGATTTTCAATTTTTTCACTAAATTAATTAATATTTCTTAGGTAAAACAATTTCACTAATGAATATGAAATTCAACGGTGAAGTAGTTGAAAATTTTCAATTATTTAATATATTATGGAAACGTGTTATTAACCACAAAAATTATATAGAACATGGTGATAAAGTCTGTAATATTGTTCAAAAGATGTATAACAAATTTAAACATAAATATTCTAGAATCCTACATATATGTTAAATTTTGTGAAGTTTAGATTGTCCGTTGTTTTATATTAATAAAATATTGGTGTATTACTATTTTATTAGTGACTAGAAAAAATATCACTCTTTCAATTATAATTATATTTTGTATGAATTGTGGTTGTACATTTTAAATATTTTATTAATTATGGTGAAAATGAATTTATGCTTTCTAGAACTATAGCAAATTTTTGACCTCAGTAGAAGTCCGTTCCAATATGGATGCAGTGATAAGTACTCAAAACAGTCCTAACAAAATAGCTTGTGAATGCGAACCTGAACCTGAACCTTCCATGACAAATATTAAGATGGAGCTTTAAATTTAAGTCATAATTAATCATTAATTCCTTTACAGTAAAAAATTATTGATGTATAATTTGTTTTTTTATCCATTTTGAAAACAATATTTGGAAATGGATTATATTAGAAATTTAACACATAATTACATTTTATATATTAGCAGATAACCATATTAGTAACTAAATGTCTGATAATTGATTCTGTTTGAATGTGTGATTGTAGTTTATTGTTTATTATGTATCTCATTTATTAATAACCAGTCTCCTAATTTTATTATATTGAATCTCATTAAATATTTATTCTTGCCTACTTATTGAAAGAGCTTATTATGGTTTGTAAGGAATCAGTATAGGTTATTATTTTTTTAATTTTATATTATACTATACTGAATTATTTATTATGTTTAATTATTCAAGAGCTACTTTATTTAATAACTCTAAACTTTATTTTAGTTTCATTATATAAATGTTATGATTTAATTTTGTATTCTTGCCTACTTAATTACCTATTTAATTTATTGGAAAGTGATAACATTTTACTTGTATTTATTCTATATTACTATTGTATACCATAATATACTATATGACTTTTGTATACTATACTATACTATACTATAGTATATTACTACCAAGGCTGGGCATTAAAAGTTAAAAAAAAATAAAGTTGAGTTGTTTTTAACTAAGTTACCTACCTTTTTTTAAAAATAACTACTAACTTAATTAGTTATTTTTTTTTCATCATTATTTTGTAGTTAACAATCAGTTAAATCATTTTATAGTTATTTTAAGTTAATTTTTTACCAAAATTAACTCCATATAATATATATTTAAAAAATATTTATACAAATTAATACCTAATCAGAATTAATTAAAATAATGCATTATTATCAAACTCATTTATTTGAACATTAAAAAATATTAAAGCTTTACCAGCTATATTGCATTGTTGTGTCTACAAATTTTTGTTCTAGATGTCTCATTATTTATTATAATTTCTGTTTTGATTTTTATAGAGGTTATAATTCTCCTGTCTTTAAAATCTAAATCCAATTACTTCATTATTGAAAACATAATTTTCCAATCAATGTTATCGAAAGATTTTTTGATATCTATAAATGCTAAGTAAGTTATTTTATTTTGAGATATTTGTATTTCTATTAAAATCCTAAGTCCTATTATCGGTCTCTCTAATTCCTTTTTGTTTCCTGGATCATCAAGTTCTAGTAGCAGTTCAAGAGTTGGATGTTTGGTAGACAAAGTATTCAGTTAGAAATTACGCATTGTTGGACGCTATGATTGAATTGTACGAAACTGAGCAGTTTTAAGCGGGAGTTAAAGTGGGAAAAAATTGCAGAGGGGACTGATGTCTCCATTTGGTTTTAAGCGTTCCATATATATTTTTATGTATAATGTCTACTGTATAAAATCCTAATTTGTTAAAGGGGACGCTTTTTAACCGCCGTCAGAGGTAGGGGGACTGAGTCCTCCTGCGTCCCCCCCACTTTAACCCCTGGTTTAAAGTGCTGATGCTGAAATCTATCTCTCTAGATCCAGTGCTATATAACAACTATAGAAAATGTATGTCAGAATACAAATCCTTGGGTCAGACGTCTGAGACAGAGTCACCTGTAGACTACTACATCCCACACCATTCTTTGTATAAGGCTGATGGAGATATTGATAATGAAAAGTTGAGAGTGGTGTTTGATGCTTCAGCTCGTTGCCGATCGGGTACTTCACTTAACGAGTGCCTTTATGTTGGCCCAAAATTACATCAGGACATAGAGGACGTTCTGACTGGATTCAGGGTTCATTGCGTTGCCTTTACTACAGATAATTTCAAAATGTATCGCCACATTTGGGTGCTTGAAAAATGCATGTGGTTATCAGCATACTCTGGAAAGATTCTCCACAACTTCAGATGCGAGAACACACTTTGAACACTGTAACTTATGAAGTAAACAGTGATCTTCGAGTGCTACATCATATGGTAACCGGCCAATTCGGCGAAATCCATTTCGGCGAATGAATATACCGGCGAACGGTTATATCGGCGAATGGACGTATCGGTGAATGGATATATTGGCGAAACGTCTATAATACCTAACCGGAAATAGGAAAGATACGTTCTAGGACCATATATACTTATAATAATTACTTTGTAAAAATGTATAATATTAATTCAATAATTTAGTCAATAAAAATAATATAAATATAAACAATATTGTAATAAAAATAATACTAAAAATTTAAAAGTCAATATTGTATGCCAAACTTTTTAAATATGGTATTATGTCTTGGTTTGAATAATTTTCCACCTTCGTTTTTATATTTTCTGTGGTTCTTTTCCATTTTAATTTCTGTTTTTCTTCTTTGCCAGCCTCAATTTGTACCACTTTTAATTTAGCTAGCCCGACCTCCCTTTGTAGGCCTTCAAACATCTTCCAAATTGATACATGATGACCACCAACTTGCTTTTGAAAGCCATTATGCCATCCTTCCAAACCATTATTGGTACGAGCTAGTCCATGTATGGCAGCTTCGTAGAGATTCCACAATTTTGGTTGAAATTTTGGCGTTCGTCTTGTCCGTCTCATAGGCCTCCCTTTAAAATTAAAATTTTCAAAAATTAGTAAAATATTATACATTACGTGTATGTATTTAAAATATACGGATACAATTATCTTCAAAATAATCTACTACTGGCAACATAGATTCCGGTAAATAGTCAACAAGTTCTTCAAATGCTTTTACTACATCGTGTAACGGTACAAAAGCCAATGATGCCAACATTTTTGCATTAACTGCAAAGTCAACATCTGTTGAATATATTGTCTTCTTCGGTCATACGTGTCCTTAATATAAACGCACCCGCCACTAGAGAATTGTTTCCTATTTCTGCATGTATGCTGTACAATTGCTTAAAAATAAGTGGTGTTGTTTTAAAAGTACCATCTGCATGCCATCGCGTTGACATAGATAGTGCACGAAGTCCAGTCATTGATCCTACAATTATAAATCGTTCGTCATCATGTACACCAGAATCATGAAGTAGAAATTGTGATCCACCTGATAGACACATATACTGGTCCGGTATTATTAAATCTCTTATACTGGTTGGACAAGGTGGATGCCATGTAGCACGTTCTTTTACTCGCCTAATAACATTAAATATTATATAAATTGTGGTCAATGGAAATTTAAAAAAAAATGCTTAGCGTAGATCCACAAAAATAATGTTCTAACTAATTTTTTATGAGCTTTTGATTTTAAATTTTGATTTAAATTTCAATGACTCACCTTAACTTTCGTTTTAATGTGTTTAATTTCGGTAGTTGAGCTAATACAGCATCATTTAAATTTTGTGTAACTTCACCAACAATTTGTTGAGCGGAATTTACTCCGAGAGTTGCATTTTTGACCATTTCCGTTGTAGCCTCCAGAGCAATAACTTTTGCTACATTTGGAGCATGACTGTGGGTTTTTTTTAACCAAAAATTATCTCGCGAGAACCTATGTTTGTGTGAGCCCGTGCAGGACACTCATCTTTTCGTTCACATCTCCAGTATATCTATATTTAATTTACAAAAAAAAAAACGTAGTATTTTAAACGAGTATTCATATTATACAAATTGTATACTTTATATTTATCAATAACATAATATAATTATAACTTACTTTTCCATTATGTGACTTATCTGTAATGTAGCAAAAATTACTTTCGTCCACCAATTTTGGTTTCGACCTAATCGTTAATGTACTCATAGTTTATAAAAAATAATACAGTAACAAAATAACACAGTATTTAAATATGGAACGTGGACCGTTTGACTTCAACTTGATCACCAACAAATTGTAACTTTAAAAACACATTCCAATCGGTTATTACAGTTTAACTGACAGACGATAGTTATCGTTATGACATTATCGGACAAATAACAACATTATAATCGAAAATACATTTAAAGATTAAACCCGTGACCACGAAATCCCCACCGATAACTTATTTTTTTTTTTTATTAAAATAGAAAATGTACAAAATTGTGTAGCAAAATATGTACAATAAGCAAATAGGAAAAGTGATGGAGAATAGTTGTTGGTTAGGAATTTATTGACGTATTAAATTAGAAACAAACTCTGTGTTACGTATATTTAAATATTTGTGTTTAATGTAATTTCGCCGATATATTCGTTCGCCGATGCATCCATTCGCCAATATACCCATTCGCCGAAAAAGTTTCGCCGTAATCTCTTTCGCCGAAATTACTTTCGCCGAGATATCCTATAACCACGTCATATAGCAGAAAACGATTGTAAAAGTGCTCATGAAGTCAGTAACCCAGACAGCATTTTGTAATGATAATATTATTATAATAGTATTAAAATATCGTTATACTAATATTATTCGTTATAATAATATTACTAAACAAAAAATATTAAATATATAAATATATATTAAATATCAAACATACATAGATGCATATGACATCTACGTTGGCGCACCATCCCTGAGTCTTCCATTTGTTTAAAGGCCAAACTGATGAAAACATTATATAGATCGGGATTTATGTTAAAAAAGTGGTCAAGCAACGTACCAAGGTTTTCTTGTCACCAGTCAATTTTCATGCTAAATGCATAATTCAGCGATTATGGTTAGCTCAGACTTCATGGGACGGATATGGCGAACCCGTGGCCCCGAGCTCTAGACTGAACTGATTTTAATTAGTTGACCCAGTTTCTCGATACTCTGATCTTAATTGGTTGGAGTAGGCTAATCCTCCAATTTTTGGGGGGTTATCGTAAGGCCAATCACCTTACACGGAAAACTCACAAATTACGAAAAAACAACAGTAAATGCCTTCAAAATCGAAGAAAATGAAGTGTTTAAAAAACACACGCATACATCAGTGTAAAATAAATACGTTAGAAATAATTCTAAAAAATGTTTAAACAAAAAACAGTAATTATATACACAAATTATAATTTTTATTCTTGAGTAATGGGTCATAGGACAATAATAGTAACGAATTTAAAAACATTTGGAATGCACTCTTAGTGTATGTTTTTTACAGTTACCGCTTGATGAAAACTTTTTTTCACAATGACCGCACTCGAATGGTCTTTCGCCGGTGTGCGTTCTATTATGTCTAACCAAAGTTGACTTTTGCGAAAATGATTGTCCACAAACATTGCACGCATATGGTTTCTTATCATATGCGTGCAATGTTTTTCTTAAACATTTTTTTTCATAGCTAACATTTGAAAATGTAATAGAAGATTCCCCATAAGTTTTTATATCTATAACAACAAAAAAGTTTATATTATTTTTTTTTGAGCGTTTGAATTTAAAATGTTTACGATATTGGATATTTAGTAGTAAATTAATATGAATTTCAACAATCGATTTTTGACATTTTGTTGTTAATCAAAAATAAATAACTGTAGACAGTTTGACATTTTCACAAAATGTTTAAACTAGTATTTTCTATAGATGATACAATTTTCAAAAAATATATATGAACATTTTATGAGCTATAAACAATGAGAAATGTTCGATTTTAATTAGTTTTTTTTAAAATTATTGTCCATACATTTTTGCTGGGTTTTTAATAATGTAATGCAAGGTTTTTTTTAGTAGGAGTTCAAAAATATTAGAAATACATTAGGATAATTTATTAATAAGGACTTTAAGTTCAAATTTAACAAAGTACATTAAAACCACAAACATTTGCACATTAGTTTGTAGTTTTAAGTACTAAAACTTTATAATAACGTTTCTCATAAATAATTAATATTTTCATTAAATTTAAAAATATATTCTCAGTTTTTATTATAGACATTCTAAGTTAAAATTTGGACAAAATTAATTCAACCTATTATTAGTATAAATTAATTTTATTGCAATAATATCATAAAATATACTTAGGTAGGAAGGTATAAACGTCGTATATGCTGAAAGACTGTCTTCGCTCAGAATCGTATTTTGTATACAATGATTTTATATAATTTAATTCAAATTAACATACCAATTACCGTAGTGAATCATACGACACGTAATATACAGAAAAACGGAATTATGCACATCTTTTTTTAAATTCAGTAATAACAAATTAATAACATATGAAGAACATAATTTGAATTAGATTTTCAAGAGTTATGAAGTAGCAAAAAAATATTTATCGACAATAATTTTAAAAAAATTAGAAAATTTCTCATGCTTATAAATAATTAAAAAAAAAAGGCAAAATGTATACATAAATATACATATTTACAGTTATTCGTTTTCCATTACAGTTACCCACACTACGACATGACATGCCGTTGCTACCTAATGTACCTAAGCCTATTTTTTTTTAATTATACTAATAACAAATTAACAACATAGAGGAACATTATTTGTATTAGATTTTCAAGATATATGCAAAAAAATATTAATCGAAAAAATTTGAAAAAAAAATAGAAAATTTCTCATGCTTAAAAATAGCTCAAAAAATTCATAGTTTTCAAATCAAGTTTTCAAGTATAGAAAATGACAATCTAAATATTTACAGTCATTACCTAAAGATTTTGCTACAAATAGGTTTTTTTAGAATTTCCTGTTTTCCTTATACATTTTCCCGGACAATTTAGAACATTTTAATGAATATTTTTACTTTTTTACACACCAAAGTACCAACTACCCTACATGAAAAGATGAAAATTGAAGCATTTTTTCTACTATAAAGTGTTTAAAAACCATACACACACACACACACACACACATCAGTGTAAAATAAATAGGTTAGAAATAATAATAAAAAACTTTTAAACTTTTAACAAAAAACTATTATTATATACACAAATTCTAATTTTTATTATTCAACTATCGTCAATGGGTAAAATAAATGTAGGTACACAATAAAAACTTAATTCTATACAAATTTAATTTAATTTATATTTAATATGATTAGGTGGTATGTATTATACAATCAAATAGGACTACAATCTAAGGTTATAACTCATAACTAATAATATGTACATAATATAATTTTAGGCGACTAGCTAATAGTTGGCTAATAGTAAGATAGTTACCTATCCGATTACAAAAGCATTTTGGAGTAGAAATAGTTTCATTAATATTAAACAGTGGAGGGAGAAGCAATACATACATTAATATAAAGTACACACAACATTTTGGTAATAATGTTTGTAACAAGTCAAAAACATCCATATAGCTTTTTGGTATGCGTTTTGAAATTTTGTAACAACATAAGACTTTCCGGTGTGCGTTTCTATAGACGTTTTTCAACAGAAGTTTCTACGAAAAAGCAAATACCACAAGGTCACAAGCGTGATATTTTAAACAAATGTGCAATCTTCTTCGGTGTTCAGGGAATTTACATAATTTGATGTACGTATTGGTACAAGCGTCGCCCTCACGAGTATGAAGATTTTCCAGAGTAAGTATTTTCGGGTACAATTGATGACAGTATGATGCCAAACAGTGAGCACTGCACCTATACTACACAGCTGTATTCAAAGTTTAACACATTTTGGTCGTTGATGATTTTAATATAGTTTGTAATAAATTAATAACATCAGAGTATCTTTTTGAAATATTGTGACATTACTTTCTCCTGTGTGAGTTTCTATAGTGGTTTTGAATGGTAGGATTTACTAAAAATCGAATATCATAAACGTCACACACGTGATGGTTCTTACAAACATGCGATATTCTTAGTTGTTCAGATAATTTACATACTAACTGATGTACACGTGTTAGTAAAAGCATCGCCCTCACAGGCGAAGATACGGAGATTTTCCGGTGCAAGCAATTTTGAGTACGATTGATTACAGTATGAAGCTAGACAGTGAGCACTGAAGCTACTGCACTGCTGTATTCAAGGTTTTATTTACAACGGGAAGAAGTGATAGCGTTTTCTGAGTTCTTGACCCTTACCGTGATGATGGGACGTTTTCATATATAATTAATTAATGATTATAGTTTATTTTCTTTGAGTATTGGGATGTACGACATTAATAGTAACAAACTTACAAACATTTGGTATGAACTCTTAGTGTATGTCTTTTACAGTGACTGCTTGATGAAAACTTTTTTTCACACTGACCGCACTCGAATGGTCTTTCGCCGGTGTGCGTTCTATTATGTGTAACCAAAGTTGACTTTTGCGAAAATGATTGTCCACAAACATTGCACGGATATGGTTTCTCCCCGGTGTGTGTTCTATTATGCTTAACCAAAGTTGACTTAAGCGAAAATGATTGTCCACAAACATTGCACGGATATGGTTTCTCGCCGGTGTGTATTCTATTATGTGTAACCAAATTTGCTTGCTGTGAAAATAATCGGCCACAAATGTTGCAAGCATATGGTTTCTCCCCGGTGTGTGTTCTATTATGTGTAATCAAATTATATTGCCTCGAAAACGACTTGCCACAAACTTCGCAAGCATATGGTTTCTCCCCGGTGTGTGTTCTATTATGTGTAACTAAAGTTGATTTATGCGAAAATGATTGTCCACAAACATTGCACGCATATGGTTTCTCCCCAGTGTGCGTTCTTTTATGTACAGCCAAATTAGATAAGTAGGTAAACGTTTTAAAGCAAACGTCGCACTGGAGAGGAGTTTGTCCAGTAATAACATTTTCTTGACTGTGTACATCGTTGTCATTGTTAAACGTTTGATTACAATATTGGCCAAAATACATACCTGTGTCGGTCATGGTGCGATATTCCGACGTCTGATCATCATCCAGAGAATCAAAAAATTCTAATTTCTTCCCGCCGTCTTCGATAATATAATTATTACTAACTAATGTCTCCACATCCGTATTCACTGATTGAGGGGTATCGTTTTTCGAATATTCTTCATCATACGACTTTCGTTTACGTTTATTCGATTTTTTTGGTTTATTCGACATTTTACTATTTACAACCTATAAAATATTAATTCAAAGTAATTAACAGATATTCTCAAATAAAATACATGGTATATAGTTAAGAAAACTTCCTAAACTGTTGTGAACAGTAGGTTACAAGTGGGTCACTGTAATGGAAGGTGTAAAATTTGAATTTAATGAAATAATTTCATTGTAAAAGAAAAACGATTTTGAGCGAAGACGATCAGTCGTTAGACAGCCTATGATATAACTAAGTATATTTGATGATATTATTGTGATTAAAGTAATTAAATTTGGAACCTTGTTTTAATCAAGTTGAACATTTTATAAATTTTTTTACTATACAATCTATTTTAAATTTTGAATTTAATATATTTTATCAAAATTTGAACTTTAAATGTTTTTTTCCACGCTTTTTTACCAAGGCAAATCAGTTTTATTAACTATGGATAAAAATTGAAATTTGAAATTTCCTGTTAACAGTTCAAAACCATGCAATTATAGGATTTGATAAAATAAAGATATCGTGTAAGTTCTACAGTATCTACAGTTATTCGTTTTTGAATTATAACAAAATAAAAAAATCGATACATAAGAAATCGAGTGAATATCCAATGTCATAAAAATATAAAGTTTAAACACAAATAAAAATTTAATTTCACTTTCCAGTAGACATTTTTTTGTTGATAAATATGTACAAGCTTATGAGGAATCTTTTTAATACATTTTCAAATCAAAAAATTTTTTTTATGAATTTTTAATTCAAAATAGTTTGCATATTTTTGTGATTTTTACGTATTTCATCGAAATTCGAAATGCTTATAAAAAATATTGTGTATAATATGTTTTTTATATTTTTCCACTGCCATTGTAAAAATATATTAGGAATCTTGTATTAAATTTTAAAGCTTTTTGACCCAACGAATAAAATTTTTTGATATTTAAAAAAAAAATAATTTGGAAACTTAAAATACGCAGCTCAAAACAAGTCAAAATATTTTGTATCCATGGTAATTTTTGCTAGAGTTACACAAAACAATTAGTCGGAAACCGATTATGCGTAAATATTCCCGTAAAGGCCTAAATACCAACTAGCTTCACTATCCTATCAGAAAAGATACTGTTGAAGAAAATCTAAGCATTATTACTGTCCTAAAATGTAATGACAGACACAAATAAAAATTTATAAAAGGTGGGCAAGTGGGTGTCGCTATACTGTACAGTAGTTTACAAGTTGGTCACTGTAATGGATGGTGTTAAATTTGAATTCTATGACATAATATTATTGTATAAAAAAACGATTCTGAGCGAAGATGGTCAGTCAGCCTATGATATTACTAAGTATATATTTGATAATATTATTGTGAATAAAGTAATTTATATATAACCTATTTCCATGGAACCTTGTTTTAAATGTTCAATCCTTAGATATAAAAATAATAACTACAAAATAATTTTAGATTCTGAGTGGACCAATGATTGTATAGATTTCACAATGATGTGTGTTTTTTTATTTTTTATTTTTGTGTCTGTGTACACGATAAGTAGTCGAAATAATGTTCGATTTTCAACTTCAGTATATTGTTCGATGGAAAAGTGAATATTGTTGGTGCATTGGGGAGGTCAAAATTTAAAATTCTCAGTAATTTTCAAAAGCGCCGTGAAAAACAAAAGAA
>NC_042493.1:81817247-81821912 GCF_005508785.2 Acyrthosiphon pisum
ACAAATACATAGGCACTTAATTTTTTTTTTATAAGAATTTGAAAGTTAAAATCTTGACTAAATTTTTAACCAAATTTTAAATTTGAATAATTATTTTGTAGTTAAAAATTTATAAAATGTTCAACTTTTATATCTAAGGATTGAAAATTTAAAACAAGTTTCCACGTAAATATTTAATTCTGTTACCAACAATTCTGAGAAATACATAAGCACAGTTTATTTTTATAATTTTTTATAAATAATAATTATTTTAATATTATTTGTGGGTACTTGAAACTTCTAAAGTATACTATAATATATCTATGATAGTACCACGGTTTGTTGTTGATGTATAACGCGTTACCTAATGGATATTGTGATATGATTAATTTGGAATTTATTATTGATATTATAGATAAGTATACATATAATAGGTATGTCTAATACCTAGACTGACAAACCATCTCCGCTCAGAATCGTTTTTCTTATACAGTGATATTATATCATTGAATTCAAATTTAATACTATCCATTATACAGTGACCCACTTGTAACCTACTGTACAGCAGAGCGACATCCATTTACCCACCTTTTAGCCTTTCATAAGCCCAGTTTATTTTTATAATAATTTAAATTCAAATTTGGACGAAATTACATATTAAAAACCTGGAATAACTATTTTAGATATTTTGTTGTGATTGTAATGATTGTATAATATGTTGTGGGTACTTGAAACTTCTTAAGTATACTATTATATCTATGATAGTAACACGGTTTGTTGTTGATGTATAACGCGTTACCTGATGGATATTGTGATATGATTAATTTGGAATTTATTATTGATATCTATTATAATTTATAGGTCAATTTTTTTTTTTTACTATAGATAAGTATACCTATAATAGGTATGTCTATACCTAAACTGACAAACCGTCTCCGCTCAGAATCGTTTTTCTTATACAGTGATATTATATCATTGAATTCAAATTTAATTCTATCCATTATACAGTGTCCCACTTATAACCTGCTGTACAGCAGAGCGACATCCACTTACCCACCTTTTTTTTTCTATGAATATCAATAAAACTTTATTTGTTGAGTAATAAAACTTGAAAATTTAATATAAGGCTCCTACTATATTGTTACATTGACATTTGAAAAATATTAAAAATCCTTAGCCACAGTTTTTGTTTATTAGCATTTAAAGTTCAAAAATTGACATAATATGTAAAAGTCACAAAAAATTATTTTGATGTTTACAAGCAAGTCAAATTAAATGTTTATGAGCGTTTGAAATTTATATTTTTACAACATTTGATCTTCACTCGATTTCTCATGTAACAATTTTCTTATTTTGTTGTAATAAAAAAAGGAATGACTTTAGATACTTGAAAATTTCACTGAATGTTTATATTAGTTTATTTTCTATACACGGTAAAATTTTGAAAATAATTTGACTTTTTTTAAGATGTTTACAGATATTGTCAGTTTTTAATTTTTTTAGTTTTTTTTTCTATAAATATCAATTAAGTTTTATCTGTTGGGCCAAAAAGTGTAAAAATTTAATACTCGATTCCCGATATATTGTTACAATAGCAGTTGAAAAATATTAAAAATAAATAGGCACAATGTTTTTTTATAAGCATTTAAAGATCAAATTTTGTCAAAATGTATCAAATATAAAATTAAATAATTATTTTGCAGTTAAAAATTTATAAAATGTTCAACTTTTATATCAAAGATTGAAAATTTAAAACAAGATTCCACGTAAGTAGTTAATTCTGTTACCAAAAAATCTAAAAAATACATAAGCACAGTTTATTTTTATAGTCATTTTAAGTTCAAATTTGGACGAAATTACTATTTTAGTTATTTCGTCGTGATTGTATATTATTCGTGGGTACTTGAAACTTCTAAAGTATGCTATTATATATCTATGATAGTACCAGGATTTGTTGTTGATATATAACGCGTTATAAGTACGTAATGGATATTGTGATATGATTAATGTGGAATTTATTATAGGTACCTATTATAAGTCAATTTTTTTTTTGATACCATAGATAAGTATATAATATGTGGTATACCTAGACTAACATACAGTCTCCGCTCAGAATCATTTTTCTTATACAGTGATATTATATCATTGATTTCAAATTTAATACTATCTATTATATAGTGACCCACTTGTAACCTACTGTACAGCAGAGCGACATCAACTTACCCACCTTTTTAAATTTAAATTTGATAAATTTTGTCGAAATTCAAGCTTTAAATGCTTATTAAAAAAAATTGTGACCATGTATTTTTAATATTTTTCAACTGTTATTGTAACAATTTATCAGGAGCCTTGTATTAAATAGTCAAGCTTTTTTAACCAACAAATAACATTTTATTGATATTTATATAAAAAAAAACTAAAAAAATGAAAACTGGAATTATCTGTGAACAGCTCAAAATAAGTCAAAATGTTTGGAAAATGTTATGGTGTATAGAAAATGCTAATATAAATATTCAGTCAAAATTTCCTGTACCTACGGTCTGGTTTGTTTTAGATTTGCACCAAAAACCAAAATCTATTTCCCATTTTTCCTTAATTTTTCTTTTGTATTTCACGGCGCCTTTGAAAACTACTGGGAAGTTTAGACCCCCCCAAAGTACCAACTAGATTCACTTTTCTATCTGAAAAGATACTGTGAAGAAAATCTTAGCACTTTTGTCTTTTACTGTTCTAAAAGGTGACACTCAAAAAAAAATTTTTTAAAAAACCACACAGATCATTGTAAAATCAATACATTTATCGCTCCGCTCAGAATCTAATAAAAAAAAATATAAAAATTAATAAAAATAAACACACATAATTGTAAAACCAACATTCATCAAGTGAAATGTTTAAGAATATAAATATAAATTTCAGTACTTTCAGTTCTTTTACAAAAATGGCCATCAAAGTATACCTTTATCAGCATTAGACTAATATTACTTATAATTCAAATAAATTATAGAAATAAATATGTAATAAAATTAAATACCTTAGATTTTGTCTTCTTATTTAAAGGAGTTTGTAACCTAAAACAAATAGACAGTTATTCACTAAATTATTAAGTAAAATAATAAACATATTATGTTTTAATATACTAATGTTTACAATGTATTGATACAGAAGAAAATACTAATTTGAAATTATCTATATCACAGATAAATACAACTAATTTATAACAAGGGCTAGGATTTGTATGCAATAAAAAATTGTAAAATATGCATTTTATATAACAAAATATGCAAAAATATGCATTTAATTTTTTTTAAGATAAACACTAAAATATAGTTTAAAAAAAAATATTTATTTATTAAAATACATCAATGATAGGCAGTTTGTCTTAAAATAATATAATTTAGAAATAAAATAAAATAAAATAATTTAGAAATAAAATTTATAATTCACATTAATTACGTGCGTGTTACATGAAATAAAATTTATATTTGACAAAAAAACCAAGTTTTACTAAATATACTATAAAACATGTATTTTTTACATTCTTATAATCGAAATATGCAATAATATTAATTTTATTCAATATATGCAATAATATGCATTTTATCCAAAATATGCAAAAACATGCAAAGTAAAAATCTCATCATGAGGTGATTTGTGGACATTACTGACAAAATCAATAATCAGAAGTAGCAAAAAAAATATGCTGTTGCATACAAATCCTAGCACTGTTTATAACACTGTATATGTTTCTATAGTCTATTTACAAGCATTAATTGATAGTTTGAAACCCAAAATTATTCAATCATTTTATACTATACTTACAAAACATTAACATATTCTATATCTGATAGGGCGGACGAATCTAAAAAAAACAAATGAAATAAACTCTCATTATCCATAGAATAAATTGGTATGTATATGTGTGTGTGTCCATATGAGCATGACAACCATTTATATATTATTTTGAGATTTTCGTCGGTGTGTATCTCCATATTACCATGGCATCCAAATTATATATTATTTTGAAACTTCCGATGGAATGTTTTGTATATAAATGGTTGCCATGGTGATATGTAAAATATATTATTCATATAAAGTTGGCAATTTTATTTTAATGGGCAACGAAGTGAACGGGATCAGATATTTGTATATACATTCTACATAGATAGATTCTGAGCAGAAGATAGGCTAATTTAAAAAGGGAGAGGACCAAACAGGGATTTTGATATTTCATATGGACATTTTTGTTTATAAATGGGTGCCATGGGTTTTGAAGCTATTATAATAATAATTATTGGTTGAAATTGATGTTATAGTAACCGTTATATTATAAAAAAAAAAAACAAATTATTCATGTATCGTTGATATTTTTAATAGGCAATGAAGTACATGGGATCAGATATATTTATATATTTACTGGATGATTCTTTTATTAAACAACACTCATTATTTCAAAAAGCATACATTTTTTGAAAATACTTTTTTACATAGTTTCAAGTTGCTTATAAAACAACGTTTTTATTAAAAAATTATATTTTTATATATTATAATATTTTTCAAGTTTTTTACTTTTTTGAATGACAACATACGGTTATAATTTTATATTCTAAAGCAAAATATTTTTCTTAGTATTTTGATACATGAAAATCTAATTTGGGGCGAGTAGTTTATGAGTTATAAATATTCAAG
>NC_042493.1:81821962-81838452 GCF_005508785.2 Acyrthosiphon pisum
AGATGATCAGTTACTCGTCCCAAATTCAGTTAACATGTATCAAAATACTTAGAAAAAAATGTGTCATTCAAAAAAGTAAAAAACTTAAAAAATTATTAGGAAAAAAATATTTAAAAATTTAATTTTTTAATAAAAACGTTGTTTTATAAGCAACTTAAAACTATGTACAAAAATATTTTCCAAAAAATTTTTGTTTATAAATGATTGCCATAGGCTTTGAAGCTATTATATTGGTTGCCAGGAAAAGAAATGCACGGGATCAGCTAGTAATAATATATAAAAAATATAATAATAATATTATATTTATGCATAATAAGATAACCAAAAGATTAAATAATAATCTCTTAATAACATCATAGCAACAATAAAAAGAAACTGACCGTTGTTAAATTTGAATTCCTTGTTTCGTCTTTATCCAAATGTTTGTAAATATCACCATAAAACTTATCTACATTCATAATGGCTTTATCCTTTGTCGAATCTTCATAATTTTGTTCCTAAAGACAACATAACAGTAATATAGATGTAAATTACTTTTTTTCTTTAAATGCCAAAACAAACCATATGTTTATCTTCCTTCTTTTTCTTCTTCTTCTTTTTAACTCTACAATTGGCAGCAATAAAATACAATATCACATACAAAAATATTTTAATATAATGTTAAACAAAATTAATTAACTTATTTATCATTGACTGTACGATAAATATAAATGTGATTATGTAAAGCGATTTTAACTTTCATAGATACTTACAAAGTGTCTCCTCCCAAAGCACTGGCAATAGGAATTCTTCCTGTCAGTTCATCTAAATATATAAGGCAACACATTAATTAATATCAAATAATAACATCATAGCAACAATTACAATAAACGGACCTTTGTTTGAATTTGAATTCCTTGTTTTGTTTTTATTCAAATCATGATAATTTTCAAAAAGTGTATCACCATAAAACTTATCTACATTCATAATGGCTTTATCCTTTGTCGAATCTTCATAATTTTGTTCCTAAAGACAACATAACAGTCATATAGATATCAATTATTTTTTAAATTTAAATGCCAAAACAAACCATTTGTTTATCTCCCTTCTTTTTCTTCTTCTTCTTTTTAACTCTACAATTGGCCGCAATAAAATACAATATCACATACAAAAATATTTTAATATAATGTTATACAAAATTAATTAAGGGTGTCGGTGCCAGGATTTTCCAATTTTTGAAAAATCTATGCTATTTGAATATTTTGTTTTAAATTTTAGTTATTGCCTTAATTATAATACTTTTCAACTAATCTACAGCTCGATACTTATTTAGATGGGGTGGATACGGTGTATTTTATCAAGAAAAATGACTTCACGGGAAAAGCTCTCACGCCCTGTAGAATTGTCGGTTTTCGTTAATCTGAAAAATGAGAAGTTTCTACAGGTCGGATCAAAGTTCGATTTTTTATTTTACTTCGAATAGTAGTAGAAAAATACGTTTGAAAAAGAACAAATATTACGCATTTTTCAAATGCATATTCCAGTTTTTATGATTATTGTTTTCAAATTCGGGCTTTGATCCAAGCTACAAAATGTTCTCTACATTAAGAAAAAAAAAATTAACAAAATACGACAATTCTACAGGTTGTGAGAGTTTTTCCTGTAAGACATGTTTTTGTACCAAAAAACGCACAGGCACCGACACCCTTAACTCATTTATCATTGACTGTACAATAAATAAAAATGTGATTATATAAACCAATTTTAACTTTCATAGATACTTACAAAGTGTCCCCTTCCGAAGCACTGGCAATAGGAATTCTTCCTGTCAATTCATCTAAATATACAAACCAAAAATTTAATTAATAATCAAATAATAACACCGTAGCAACAATTACAATAAACAGACCTTTGTTTGAATTTGAATCCCTTGTTTCATCTTTATTCAAATCATGATAATTTTCAAAAAGTGTATCACCATAAAACTTATCTACATTCATAATGGCTTTATCCTTTGTCGAATCTTCATAATTTTGTTCCTAAAGACAACATAACAGTAATATAGATGTAAATTACTTTTTTTCTTTAAATGCCAAAACAAACCATATGTTTATCTTCCTTCTTTTTCTTCTTCTTCTTTTTAACTCTACAATTGGCAGCAATAAAATACAATATCACATACAAAAATATTTTAATATAATGTTAAACAAAATTAATTAACTTATTTATCATTGACTGTACAATAAATAAAAATGTGATTATGTAAAGCGATTTTAACTTTCATAGATACTTACAAAGTGTCCCCTTCCGAAGCACTGGCAATAGGAATTCTTCCTGTCAATTCATCTAAATATACAAACCAAAAATTTAATTAATAATCAAATAATAACACCGTAGCAACAATTACAATAAACAGACCTTTGTTTGAATTTGAATCCCTTGTTTCTTCTTTATTCAAATCATGATAATTTTCAAAAAGTGTATCACCATAAAACTTATCTACATTCATAATGGCTTTATCCTTTGTCGAATCTTCATAATTTTGTTCCTAAAGACAACATAACAGTAATATAGATGTAAATTACTTTTTTTCTTTAAATGCCAAAACAAACCATATGTTTATCTTCCTTCTTTTTCTTCTTCTTCTTTTTAACTCTACAATTGGCAGCAATAAAATACAATATCACATACAAAAATATTTTAATATAATGTTAAACAAAATTAATTAACTTATTTATCATTGACTGTACAATAAATAAAAATGTGATTATGTAAAGCGATTTTAACTTTCATAGATACTTACAAAGTGTCTCCTCCCAAAGCACTGGCAATAGGAATTCTTCCTGTCAGTTCATCTAAATATATAAGCCAACACATTAATTAATATCAAATAATAACATCATAGCAACAATTACAATAAACGGACCTTTGTTTGAATTTGAATTCCTTGTTTTGTTTTTATTCAAATCTTGATAATTTTCAAAAAGTGTATCACCATAAAACTTATCTACATTCATAATGGCTTTATCCTTTGTCGAATCTTCATAATTTTGTTCCTAAAGACAACATAACAGTAATATAGATGTAAATTACTTTTTTTCTTTAAATGCCAAAACAAACCATATGTTTATCTTCCTTCTTTTTCTTCTTCTTCTTTTTAACTCTACAATTGGCAGCAATAAAATACAATATCACATACAAAAATATTTTAATATAATGTTAAACAAAATTAATTAACTTATTTATCATTGACTGTACAATAAATAAAAATGTGATTATGTAAAGCGATTTTAACTTTCATAGATACTTAAAAAGTGTCTCCTCCCAAAGCACTGGCAATAGGAATTCTTCCTGTCAGTTCATCTAAATATATAAGCCAACACATTAATTAATATCAAATAATAACATCATAGCAACAATTACAATAAACGGACCTTTGTTTGAATTTGAATTCCTTGTTTTGTTTTTATTCAAATCTTGATAATTTTCAAAAAGTGTATCACCATAAAACTTATCTACATTCATAATGGCTTTATCCTTTGTCGAATCTTCATAATTTTGTTCCTAAAGACAACATAACAGTAATATAGATGTAAATTACTTTTTTTCTTTAAATGCCAAAACAAACCATATGTTTATCTTCCTTCTTTTTCTTCTTCTTCTTTTTAACTCTACAATTGGCAGCAATAAAATACAATATCACATACAAAAATATTTTAATATAATGTTAAACAAAATTAATTAACTTATTTATCATTGACTTTACAATAAATAAAAATGTGATTATGTAAAGCGATTTTAACTTTCATAGATACTTACAAAGTGTCTCCTCCCAAAGCACTGGCAATAGGAATTCTTCCTGTCAGTTCATCTAAATATATAAGGCAACACATTAATTAATATCAAATAATAACATCATAGCAACAATTACAATAAACGGACCTTTGTTTGAATTTGAATTCCTTGTTTTGTTTTTATTCAAATCATGATAATTTTCAAAAAGTGTATCACCATAAAACTTATCTACATTCATAATGGCTTTATCCTTTGTCGAATCTTCATAATTTTGTTCCTAAAGACAACATAACAGTCATATAGATATCAATTATTTTTTTTATTTTAATGCCAAAACAAACCATTTGTTTATCTCCCTTCTTTTTCTTCTTCTTTTTAGAACATACATTCCATTTTTCTGTATATTCTTCAGAATAAATAGATGAAATTATATTTCTAGTTGATAGCTAATGTAAAATAAATATATATACATGAATATTAGATTTAAGAATATATTTTATTTATTATTTAAGCCACCTTATTATTTTTCTTCATGTTTTTTTCAATCTACAAAATAAAACATTTATTAATTACCAAATTTAAATAGTATTTATAGTGAAATAATTATTCTATATTATACAAGTGTAATAATTAATTTATTAAAATCTCAGCTTTATAGGGATTAGTTTACTTTTCAAACAATAATTGCAAGTAATTTATTACACAACTTTAAAAACTAATACTATAACTAACTAAATACTTTAGTTATTTTACATTATGTAACAACACTTAAATACTTAATATTATATGGGTAATCAAGTATGTAGCTAACGAATTTATTTTAATTTGTAACCATAAACTAAGGAAACGGAATCCACTGATACAAATTGCCTTATTATATATATATAATAATAGTAATTATTATGAAAAAGAAAAAATATAGTAGAAATTATTATAGTATTCATTATAACATCACTAAACTAGGCACCATTAATTACAACTTCCTATAAAAACAAAACAATTAATGGGTCAAAAAAATAAAATCTTCCTTTGGGTTGATTTTTATGTTTGTGGAATTCATGTTTTATAATATTTGTTATTGTAATAAATAACAAAATGTTATTGTGGTAATTCTTCTTCGATCTATATATTATAATCATAAAAAAAAATAACATAATTTAAGTAGGACTGCTTCTAAATCATTACTTACCTACATTAAGAGGTACCTACATGAACAATAAATATATATAATATTTAATACATTTTTTTTACCCAGGTCATTATAATTTGTAATCAGCCGGCATTAATTTAATTTACAATATAACGTCACTTTATAACAAATGTAAAAGAAACTATAAATTACAAAAAAATATATATTTGTAATATACAATATTCCAAATTTAATATTTCTACACAGTACACAACATAACAATTAAATTAATTTTGTAAAACTAATATCACAGATATAACATTATAATTAAATGATAGCCATTGGGAATTTGGGAAACATTTGGAGCCAAATTTTAAAAATATCATATTGTTTAATTGTTATCACGTACTACTGATTAACTCCATATTAATATCTCTTTGATATACCAGGATCACGGTCTAATATAAGACCATGATTGTTGTAGTACATAATAATATGTTCATCTATTCTCTGGTAATATTACCCTACGTCATATTATTATTGCCATTGTAGTAGGTAGTTCATGATTATTATCTTATAATATTATCGTTTTCGGTGACAAACATAGACATTTATAATTTATATAATATATTGTATTTTATGGACATTTTCCAACGACTGCATAATTCTGGTTTAGCAACTTCTCGAGTTTTCAAATTTTTTTTTTCCAAAATGTGTATTTTAGGGTGCTTTATAAGAATATAAAAAAAAAAAGACCAGACAAACTTCGTTTTGAAATTATTGATATGAAAATCTACGTTTTTTACGTAACGTGGATTTTTTTTAAAAAAATACTTAAAATTGAATATTTTAAAATTTTTTTTGTAAATGCGTGTTTTTCTACGCTGATGTCGAAACTGTTTGAACTTTCTTGCGGAAACCATTATTTTGGAAGCTATAGCAATCCGCCCATCCAAAGTTTGTGATTTTTTTCGTTTATATGCATGTGCGCAACAGTACTTTAATAATGCGCGCCATTGCGCGGAGGAACTCGTGTTTTTTCGTCGAGCGCAGCGCAACGAGCGACTGGCAACGCTAGCAGATTATGTGCTTTTTAACAACTTTGTTTAATTCCGAGGCCTGCCCAAGGTGGTTTTACATACGATCAGCAAATCGGGGGATATTTTCGATTTTTTTATCCGACCAATATTCAATTCTAAGTATTTTTTTTTTTTTAAATGGTCGTTATACGAAAAAATGTATTTTTGAAGTTTTTCATCAATAACTTCAAAACGAGGTTTGTCCGGGATATTTTTTACATTCCTACAAAGCATTCTTATATACACATTTTGAAAAAAAAAATTTGAAATATCAATAGGTTGCTAAATCAGAATCGTTTTCGTCGTAGTAGGACATTCCCCCCTCGGCCCCTCCCACAGATACATAATTTATTGTTGATTTCCTTCTCATTTTTTTTGAAATTTACCGTTTAATAATATAAAATTACTATAATAATATTATATAATATATATAATTGTATAATAAATAAATATCTTTTCCGATTTCAATTTTGGTTATCGACATTTATTTTTTCCATTTTGATTTCAGTTTCGGATTAGGTTTTTATTTATTTCCAATTTCAATTTTAGTTTAGATTACCTATCGCCTACCGAGTACCGGTATTGATATTTTTCATTTATTGTTTTAGGTGTCAGTTATCGATTTAGGTTTTTAAATGTTTTAACCGGTATTCAAATAAGTATCCAATATCGGTTACCTAGCCAAGGTTTTAACAAATTTCATTATGTTTAAAAATCAACGAAATATTTCAATATAACTAGTATGAAGTCATGAAGGTAACATAAAATAGAATTAAAATATATAATAATTTCTAAATTTTAAATAAAAACCGAAGCCCCAACGCTAAAGTTATGAACATATAAAAATGGTGTTTCTGTTCTTCTTAAAAGTACTAAAAGTGTCGCTTAGCCCCTTTTGCTTTACTATGATTTTAAAAACAAAATTACCTCCATTCGTTTGTTCTTCGTTTGTGCTGGTTTGTGCTTTTAACCCCGTCGTTTGTGCTCAACCCCTTCCAAAGTTATCCAACTTTGAAAGTTGGGGGTTAAAGTGTAATCCCAGGTACTCCTCTTTGTCTTGCGAATCTGATAAAATCTGTCCATATAATCATTTTTACCTCTATGGTGTTTAATCGTAAAACATTTGGTTAACCAGAAAAACCAATAAACTTATGGATTAGAAAATTATTTTTTTTTTTTAAGTTTGTGCCATTTTCGGATAAAAAATGTTTGTGACCCAACAAATGGACTTACAGCCTAATACTAAAGATATAGTTGTGATACAGGTGGTACTTTAAATACATTCTATGTATTTTAGAAAATCAAACCTATCTGGATTAGGAAACAGTTTGAACAATTTTTTTAAAGATATGAAGTTCTAATTTTTATGATTTTGTTTACCTGCATATTATTTAAATGAAAAATAAAGGTTTAAACTATTTTTTGGAATTTAAAACTTTTTATTCTTAAGGACTTATAACTTTTTCTTATTATGCTTATATTATTATTTAAAAAGTGAATAGCTTACATATGAAAAATTTAAGTAAACTTAAATTAAATAAATATTATAATCTGTCATTTAGGTATATATAAATAATAAATATGCAAAAAAATAAATAATATCAAGAATAAATAAAATATTCAGTAGGTACCTTTAAAATGTATTTTATTGTTTAGAACTGATGGACTAAAGTTTGTAAGCAGTTTGTAAAGGGTTTTAAAAATTTACATATTTGTTTAGAAAACAAAAAAAAAATTGAATAAAATGATTTAGTATGAATAAAACTATTAATAAAAATCTAATTTCGTAAAATTTAAAATTAAAAAAAAATACAAAAAAAATAAAAAATTCTAAAATTTAAAAATTTAAAATTGTTAAAGAAATGAAGCTAAAAAATCTAAATTGATAAAAAATTGACTATGAATAAAAATCTAAATCGATATATTATATTTATTTATACATGATTGAAGGATTTTAATATAAATTTTCTATTTTTATTTTATCCTAGTGAGTTACCTCTTTTTATATTTAAACTAGTTATAAACTTTTTGAAATATGCTTTTTAAATAATAATAAGCGTAATGGAAAAAGTTACTCACAGATAAATTTTGAATTACAGTTATACAAATTTGAACTTTGTCTAAAAAAAAATGCTCAAATGGTATTTTTTTTTATGTTACAAATGATTGCAATTGATTTGGAAAGAAGATATAGATAATATTTACTATGAAGACGATACGACAATTTTAGTGTGTAAATTAGGCACGTCAATGTTATATCAAAAAAATAATTTATCAGGTAATTATTTTAAGATGAATAATTATTATCATTTGAAGTTAACATTTCTATTCAAGTAGTACCTACTGTAGTTATACACTTATACGAACACATTTTTCATGCTGTTTTATTTTACCGTACCTACCTAATAAATGTATATAATGCATTCGACCATTCAAATAAAAGTTTTTTAAGAGTACAATGTAAGTAAAGTTTAAGAAAACTTTTGTATAAAAACTTATTATACATTATGATGAACAGCCTAACCTAAATTGATAGGTACCAGTAATAAGCCCATTATTCATTAATACCTAACACATAATATTATTTTAACTACCTACTTAATTATTTTAATTACAATTACAGATCTATTTAATTTTTGATCACAATTAGTAGGTATTTATGTTATTGTGTATCGTTTGGTATAAATATGTGTATGGACGTTCTTTGTATGTTATCTTACCTTTACCACACACGAATTTCACTATTTATTTTTTGCAAATAGATATTCAGTATGAAATTTGTATGATTATAAATTTGTATAACATCATTTTATTCACAACAAAAAAATTAAATTAGGGTGGTGCTACAGGTTTCAGAACGAGCTAAGTGATTTTTTTGGCTATCATTAAATTTCAATAGGAAATTTGAAAAATTCTATATTAAAAAAAAAAATGTACTTATGTAATTCGTATCTGATGGTAAAAAAACGTATGTATTTCACCATTTCTACAATAAATAAATTTTACTAATTAAACTATAATATTATAATATATATATACCAAATACATTATTACTAACCATAATATCGTCTTAAAAAAACTAAGTATGACAAATAATATTTACTTATTAATATCTTATGTATAAAAAAAAATAATAAATAATATGTTAATATAACAATTCAGTACAAACATTTGTATTCGTATTTTTTTTATTTAGGTTATGAATTTGTATAATATATATTATATACCTATAATTAATAAATATTAAACAATTCTCGAATAAACTACAAAAACTACAATGAGGACAATAAACTCTTCACAAGCGTTGTATCGGTGTGATTCATCTGCACTATATCAGAGTATTACTATTACAATGCATAGGTATATTTAAAATTAAATTGTGTTTAAATATATTATTTTTAATACAAACACTGCAATTGACTCAAAACAGGAACTACAATTTGTTAGAAATGTCCTTACCTGATATGAAATTGGGTATAGACAGGCCCGGCTCAAGGGGTAGGCGACGTAGGCCCACGCCTAGGGCGGCACTTAATCAGCACTTTAGTAAGAGGGCGGAATTTTCAAAATACTGTTAATATTATATTGTTAGGGGCGGCAAAATTTGATTTTGCCTATTTCACTATTTTTGCTTGAGCCGGTCCTGGGTATAGAATATAATATATAATTATATTATAAAAATATTATATAGATATTGGTTATACACTTATACCTACTTAAGTTTCATTGATTGATTCGAAATTATTTTTTTAACGTTCAACAATCATGCACTTATAATAAAAACTATTTTCTAATCCACATCCAAATGGGTTTTATTTTCCAAAATACATAGAATGTATTTAGAGTACCACCTGTATCACAATTATATCTTAAGTATTAGGCTGTAAGTCCATTTGTTGGGTCGCAAATATTTTTTCCGAAAATGGCACGAACTTAAAAAAAAAGTAATTTTCTAATCCACAATTTTCTGGCAAACCAAATGTTTTACGACTAAACACCATAAAAGTAAAAATGATTATATGGACAGTTTTTATCAGATTCGCAAGACAAAGAGGCGAGTACCTGGGATTACACTTTAACCCCCAACTTTAAAAATTGGATAACTTTGGAAGGGGTTGAGCACAAATAATTGTAGAAATTTTGTTTCGAAATTCCAATGGGGGGGGGGGGGCAGGGACATGGAGCTCAAATTTCTTTTAGACGAATTGGGTGTGCGTGGCGAAACGAGAGCCGCATTACGGGCGTTGTTTTTCATTATAAGGTTAAAATAAAAACAAATAATTAATGTTGACTAAAATATTCATAATGTTAATTAGCGAGCGCACACAGAGATAACGGAGCGATACACCAAACAAAGCGACGTACTTTTGTATGACGTAATTTTGTCAAAATTCAATGTATAAATGCTTATATAAAAAAAAATTGTGTCTATATATTTTTAATATTTTTTAACTGCTATTGTAACAATATATCAACTATCAAGAGCCATGTATTACATTTTTACACTTTTTGGCCCAACAGATAAAACTTTATTGATATTCATAGAGAAAAAAAACACTAAAATTGAAAACTGACAATGTCCGTAAACAGTTTAAAAAGAGTCAAAATATTCTCACGCTTTTATCGTAAATAGAAAATGAAAATATAAACATTCAGTGAAATTTTCAAGTATCTATACAGTAATTCGTTTTTGAATTACAACAAAATAAGAAAATCGCTACTTGAAAAATCAAGTGAATGTCCAATGTTGTAAAATTTTGAATTTCAAACGCTCATAAAAATTAAATTTGACTTTCTTATAGACATTTTTTTTTTTTTTTTGAATAAAGGTAGATAATCTTATGAGGAATCTTGTATTACATTTTCAAAGATTAAAAAGAATTAGATTTAAAAGAAAATTTTTTATGAATTCTCAACTGAAAATAATTTGCTAATTTTTGTGATTTTTCCGTATTTTGTCAAGATTTGAACTTTAAATGCTTATAAAAAAAAACTGTGACTAAGGATTTTTATTATTTTTCAAATATTATTGAAATAATACAGTAGAAGCCTTGTTTTAAATTTTCAAGCTTTTTTACCTAACAAATAAAGTTTTATTGACATTCGTAGAAAAAAAGTCTAATAAAATTGGAAACAGAAAATGTTCCTAAAACGTTCAAAACAAATCAAAATATTTTGAGGATTAATTTATCGTGCATAAGAAATGCAAATATAAACAACCAGTGAAAATGTCATGTGTATATGTTCATTTGTTTTAGAGTTACACCAAAAACCAAAGTCGATTTGTTAAAAACCGATTTTGTGTAAAAATTCCCATTTTTCCTTAATATTTTTGTTTTTCACGGCGCTTTTGAAAACTACTAGAAAAATTTTGCTTTTGACACCCCAAGTAGGTACCAACTAGATTCACTTTCCTATCAGAAAAGATACTGCTGAAGAAAATCCAAGCACTTTTACTGTCCTAAAAGATGACGACAGACACAAAAAAAAATTTTAAAAAACACACATCATTGTAAAATCAATACATTTATCATTCCACTCAGAATCTAAAATGACTAAGTGTGATCTTTGCGATTGAGGGTGGACGGGTCACCCAAAATGAAATCTTATAAAGTACGCTCTTAGGAGTCACAGTATCGCCATTCACCACTTTGTAATATGCCGGACGCGGTCGATAACGATTTGCGATGACGATATAGAAATTTATTTCATTCTCTAATTTGTTATTGCATTTACTTCATCGAAACTGACTCTAGTGATACTAGTTTCACATGAACTATGGCTACTTTTCTTCAGTTTTGACGTCGGCGGCAGTGTAGTTTCTTGTTCATCGGCTACCACAATATACGTTCCTGTATCTAATCCTGTTACTTATATTCTGAACTTTCGTTTTATAAACTTTATAATGTTCAACGGTTTTTAGTTTTTATCTTTTTATAAATTACGCACATATATGTAAAAAATATGTAAAAAAAAGCAGGTAAGTGGATGTCGCTCTGCTGTACAGTAGATTACAATTGGGTCATTGTATAATGGTTATATTACATTTGAATTCAATGATATAATATCATTGTATAATAAAAACGATTCTGAGCGGAGACGGTTTGTCAGTCTGGATATTTTATATTTTGTTATTATTTATTTTATCATGTAAGTTGAATTAATATTAAAATATTATAATTTTTTATTCGTTTCTATGGTGATAAACAAAGCATTAGAAATTAAAAGCCCATTTTTAGCGTTTTTTCGTAATTTTCAGGTGGTTTTTCCCGTGGCATTAAATAACTATTGAGAAAATCAAAAAATGACTTCTCTAAAGTACCATCTTGATCCAATTTGCTAAAAGATAAGGTACTATATGTTGAAATCGAAACACTCTTTCTGGAAGACATTTTGTATACAGGATATAAAAATTAAAAAAATAATAAAAAAATAAAAAATAAACACCATTGTAAAAACAATAGCTTCCTCGCTCCGCTCAGAATCTAAAATAATAATATATTATAATATTATGATTTTAGTTATTTTATTTATTATTTATAAAAATATTACTCGTGGTACTTGAAACTTTTTAAGTATTATTATTTATTGTATTACACTATTGCAGTATAATGACACTTTTTTGTAAAAAATTAACTCAACCTATACTGTATTACTAATACGTCTTAAAGTAAAATAAATTAAGAGAAATATTCAAATATAAGAAGTAGGTATAGTAACTCAGAATCGTTTTTCGTGTATATGATTTTATATTATTGAATTCAAATTTAACAAATCTATTACAGTGATCAATCAGATACTACAATTAGATCATGGTACATCAGAGCTGTACGCCATTTACTTGCCTTTTTCTTATTACCTATTGGCTATTCGGCAGATAATGTTTTTACATTTTTAATCGAGTCTATTATTATTATTATTTGTAAATTAAAATAAAATAAAATACAATATAAGTAATGTTTTTGCTTTTAGACTTCAGCGAAGATATGGATCTAACATTTCTGGGCGGCCCCCTTTTCGGCCAAAACTTACCGTTCCCTTTTCGGACACTATCTCTTTTCAGCCAGCACCTACAGTTTTCTTTAAAATGTACAGTTATAACAACTGAACTTAACAATTTTTATATTAAATCAAATATGATTGTATCCAAAAATGTGATTATTTTTTAAAACATTATTACATCTATAAAAAAACTGAAAAAATAAAACGTTTGGCAATAAGCTGTTAAAATATATTTTTACAATTGATTACCTATATTATATAAGTATTTATAATCAATGTTATCACTTACATTATAATCGAATAAAAATTAATATAGGTAGTCATATAATACATATTATAGGTACCTACCTACCTAATAAGAAGGTGCCTATATAATAATAATTATGATTGTAAAATATGAATTCATGAATATGTCAACATATTAAGATTTCCGATTACAAATCAATTAATGTGACTAAGCTAATAATATGTTAAACTATTATTTTTACACTCAGTTGTAACTTGTATGTAAGAATATTTATCAAAAAATCACATTTATGGATACAATCATATTTAATTAAATATAAAAATTGTTAAGTTCAGTTGTTATAATTGTAAAAGGTCCAATATGTTTTGGCCGAAAAGGGAACGGTAAGTTTTGGCCGAAAAGTGACACTGGCTGAAAATAGAAGGGTACATTTTGGCCGAAAATGGTGACGCCCAAATTTCTCACATGACTACATGAGGATCTTATATTTACCCAAATAATCACCCACCTGGTGTCCTGGTACCTGTATTCAGCTGTAGGTTAGTCTAAATAAAATCAGGCAAATTTGTAACGCTATATGTACAGTACCGTCAGTACCTACCTAATACCTATACTACAGTAGTGTATAAGTGGTACTTGTGTACCTACCATTGTCGATTGAGACTTCACGTCAAAATGTTTCACCACTATCACTTATGTCTTATTACTTATTAGTTAATAGCTATTACATAGTTTTCAAGCGTCAGTATAAACGAATAAAAGCTACTCTTTAGTCTTTACTCTTTCTAATAACTTCCAATATAAAAAAATATGAAAAATCATGGCCATTTTTATGTAATTCACGCGTAACGTGTTTATATGTTTATTTGAATAATTAAATCTAATAAACTAGTCAGTAATTCTCAAATTACCTACAACATGTATTAATTGTCAAAAAACACTCATTGGGTTGTTCCCGTTATAGAAACCAATTTTCACAAATATAAATAAAAAACCACGGAAGTCGCTAGTAGGTCGTTGGTGTCGATTTTTATATTTAAAAGGATTATCCGATTATATAATAATTATAATATTCTAAATTATTATATAATTAGGGTAAATATTAAAGAAATATTATTTTATTATTATACATTAAATTATGTTATGTATTATTATTGATTTCATTATTTTAGATTCTGAGCGGAGCGATAAATGTATTGATTTTACAATGATGTGTTTTTTTTTAATTTTTTTTTTAATTTTTGTGTCTGTCATCGCCTTTTAGGACAGTAAAAATGCTTAGATTTTTTTCAACAGTACCTATCTCTTCTGATAGGAAAGTGAATCTAGTTGGTACTTTGGAGGGTCAAACGTAAAAATTTCCCAGTAATTTTCAAAAGCCGCGTAAAAAACTAAAGAAAAATTAAGGAAAGACGGGAATTTTTATGCAAAATCTGTTTTTCAAAAAATCGATTTTGGTTTTTGGTGCAACTCTTAAAAAAATTACCGTAGGTACATGCAATTTTTACTGAATGTTTATATTAGCATTTTCTATACACCAAAACATTTTCCAAATATTTTGACTTGTTTTGAGCTGTTTACGGACATTTTCAGTTTCCATTTTTTTTAGTTTTTTTTTTATAAAACATCAATCATCATCATTTTATTTGTTGGTTAAAAAAGCTTGAAAATTGAATAGAAGGCTACTAGTATATTGTTACAATGACATTTGAAAAATATTAAAAATCCTTAGTCACAATTTTTTTTTTATTAGCATTTAAAGTTTAAATATTGACAAAATACGTAAAAAAGACGAAAATTTGAAAATTATTTTGAATTCTTAATTCATAAAAATTTTTCTTTTTAAATCTAAGATTTGAAAATGTAATACAAGAATCCTCATAAGTTTGTCTACTTTTATCAAAAAAAAATGTCTACAAGAAACTCAAATTAAATTTTTATGAGCATTCATATTTTTACAACATTTCATATTCACTCGATTTCTCATGTAGGTACCTATAACGATTTTCTTATTTTATTGTAATTAAAAAACGAATGACTGTAGATCCTTGATAATTTCACTAAATGTTTATATTAGCATTTTCTATACACGATAAATTTTGAAAATAATTTGACTCTTTTTGATCTGTTTACGGACATTGTCAGTTTTCAATTTTTTTAGTTTTTTTTTCTAAAAATACAATTTTATTTGTTGGGTAAAAAAGTGTGGACATTTAATGCAATAGGCTCCTAATATATTGTTACAATAGCAGTTGAAAAATATTAAAAATACATAGGCACAATTTGTATTTATAAGCATTTAAAGTTTGAATTTTGACAAAATTACCTGAACCAACTGGGTATAATTATGAATCTAAACATTCTAAACCATTCAGAAAAACCATTTCAGGAAATTTATTTACGTTAAAAACCTTCCCCGTGACTCGACCGACTTATTAGTGAAAACCGTATTAAAATAAGTAGTTCTTTTCGAGATATGCTCGTACATACAAAGAAGGGGCAGTGTTTCTCTACTATATTATGCATGTTATAATGTTATATAGGTACATATAAACCTACTTCTTGAATCACTCAATCAATTAAAAAAACTGCATCAAAATCCGTAGCATAGTTTTAAAGATCTAAGCATACACGCAGAAAGCCACGGGACTTTGTTAAGATTAAAATGTATTTTTTTTTTTTTTATTTGAATTTTTTCTATTTATTTGTGTCCAGTACAGCTAAAGGCTCTGTCAAACATAAAGCGTTATTTTCACGTCACGTGATTTTGTAATTTGTTACAACGTGGCGTTATTCACGCGCGTGAAAGCACCACGCCGACGAGCCATCCACCGCTTTAACTCATGTTATAACGCGTTCTGTTTGACAGAGCCTTTTTCATTCCACATTTTACCATATGTCATTTACAACACAATGTTCAATTTAATATTTCTCAATAGCATGGTGTACATTTACAGATTGTTGTTCATTTGGAAATGTTTGCACTATGCACACGAATCTGCAAAGATTATTAACAATTGTTTGTGTAATTAACATACATCAGCAAAGCTTGAAATTGTATGATTTTATGTATTTTTATAATACATAACATTTATTTTGAAGTGTTAATATTTTATTTTGAAAGACTTAAGATTAAACATTTGGTAAACTTTTATGTAGGTAATATTCAACGTATACTGATGACTCATGTAAATCGGGGGGGGTCTGATTTTCCGTCGGCTCAGTACCTATGCGCAGTACCATGCGCGCAAGTGGGTCA
>NC_042493.1:81838742-81849759 GCF_005508785.2 Acyrthosiphon pisum
AACCTCGCAAATGTATAACTTCAAAAACTAATCATTTCCGAAAATTTATTTTTGCACCATCGTTATAAACTCGTCGAATTACATGTTTCAAAAAAATAAAATCGAAATTTCGAGGAGCCGCTAAACTAGATTTGTTCCAAAATTTGAATTAAAATTTGAGTAACATAAAACTGACACATCAAAGCTGTATGTAAGATTACAGGAAAATATGTAAGCGTAAATTCGTAAACTTTGAAAGGCTATAACTTCCAAAATAATCATATCCGAAAATTTAGTTTTACACCATTGTTTTAAACTCGTGCCCGTAATAAAAATCTAAATTTGTGATAGGTAAAATATACGCGCTACGCGCTGGAGTAGTGTAAACGCAAAATCGCAAACTTTGGAACGCTATAACTTTCAAAATAATGATTTGCGCAAATTTATATTTGCACCGTCGTCCTTAAATCGCTGAAATACATATGTTTCAAAAAAAAAAAATTGGAAAAATCACGTGGTAGCTAAACTGCAATTGTTCCATATTATTTTATTAAACATATGAACTGCATTTTCTAAAACTTTTACTAAGAAATCTAGCAATTTTTATCGCGTAATAGGTACAAATTGGAAATTATATATACCTATTTAGTATATTAGAAGTAATATTTTGATTTGATTTAATTTTTTTCATTAGTTTTCTAATGCAAACAATATCTAAGTATAAATAACAAGTATTTTAATTTGTATTAAAATGAATAAGCTAATAATTGAAAATGTAAAGTTTATAACTATTTTCAATTAGGTAGGTACCTAAATACCTATTATTAATAATGATTAAAACTAGATAAATTACAGGTAACATGTTGCAGGATTTTTATTATTTTTCTATTAATTGGTTAGTTATTATATAAAGCCGCTGAAAGCGCTCAATAATCTTTTGTGTTTGGCGAAGAACATTAAAGACTCATTTTTTCTCCTTTCGTTACGCAACAATACTATCTAAAGCCGTGCTATCTATAAAACCAGGGATAAAAATATATAAGGTTACAATTGACCTTTGTATTACTTGGTTAAGTTTACACAGGTACAACTCAATTGCATTAATTTTCTTTTTTTGGAATTTAAAAATCACTACAAGCTAGATATATCAAATATACATAATATGCATGTACAAAATAAACCTTATAATAAAGTATTGTTTTATATAATATCTGTGGGACACAGATTTATTTACAACTTATTATTATTTTTATTTTCTGTCCGTAACATTGTAAATTATAATATGACAATCATAAAGAATTACTAATTATCCTTAATTTCTACTTATTTACTGTAATTCTTTATTGTCCACAGTGTTGATTACAGTTAAACATTTACATCCAACTTTAGGAAATTTAATTTAATTAATTTAAATAAAATATTGTGTTTATTTGAAATACAAATTATTAAAATGAAATCGAGGAATTTATCATTTACTAAATCACCAATATTATAAGAATACCAGAAATAATTTTTTAAATTTTTTTTATATTCATAACAGTATAAATAAAAAAAAAATATTAAATTGCTTAATAAGAAATTTGGTCAACAATGATTATGTGTTATGTTTCATATTTTATAAATACAATCAATTTATAAATTGATTATTTTATACCAACATAGTATAATAATTAATATATTATTATCCTGATATTGAATTACATAATATAGGTACATTAGGTGCTTAATCTTGATTTTGAGCTAAAAAAAGATTGCAGCATAGCCATGTTATGAATTTTTAGGCCAAAAGAGGAAAAGTGAGCAAGTGTACAATCAATAAATTAATAAAAAAAAAAAAAAATTATAATTTGAAATATTTAGTTTGTAGTTAAAATTGTTGAATCTTTTAAATGACAAACCATATTTTAAACTTTATACGTTTAAAAACAATATTAAAAAAAAAAGAAATCATAAATATTTTGTTTATAGTTATAAAATGTTGTGTGGAATACCTTAATCCATATTTAAACTTTGAATGCTTATAAAATATATAAAACTATTTTTTTAATACTTAAAATTGACGATTTAATAGAACAAATTAAGTCGCAATTAAAAAAACCAATATACCAAGATTTAAAATAATTATATATTATTATTAATAATACATCTTAAACATAATACTATTGAGTACAATATATTGCATAGATAAGCAATGTATTATAAAATATATCTTTTGCTCTTGGGGAGGATGCTAATGGATGGAGCATAGAAAATTAGTCGCGGAGGCAAAAAGAGTTTTGTAATTCTACCTATTAATAATTATTTTACACAATCGCCAGTATCAAATTAATCATTATAGCAATTACTTAAAATCTAGAATTTTCGATATAGTAGTAAAATGAATTATTATAATATTATATCATTTCATTTCACTTATTAAAAAATAAAATAATTATGTTAGTGACTTGCATGCTCTGTTATCAGCGTCAAAAATATTTTCTCTTTACAATATACTATACTTAATGATAATACATTTTTTTTTAAACCACAAAACTTAAATAAACAACTAGTGAATATAATTAAAATCTGACATAAATAGTATTATTTAAAATTAATAAATACGAAGTAAAATATTTTTAAAGAGAATTTAGTATATTTTCTAACGTATTAAAGGAAATTGCCCCAACAGGTAAAATATTTTTTACTAACCTATGTGTCTTGAAATGAATATACAATTTTAATTGAATAGGTTTACATTTTCTCATTTAATAAAATTGATACATACATTTTGTTAAAACAGAGTTCAATATTAATATATATATATATTTTTTTGTACAGTTGCCATAAAAATATAGTAAGATTATAATATTTTATTAACATTGGAATTGTATTATAATGATGGTTAATCTACTATTAAACTCGAGAACAAAATTACAAAAATTAAGAAAAAGAAACAATACATTTCAAATTAGTTTAACAAATATTCAATTAGTGCATTAGTAGTAGTTGACATACTAGGTAGACCAGAGATACTTCTATCATTGCTTATACCAAACAAATTAGTTCCAAATATTTCAGGTTCATGTTTTGGCTTAGTAATATATTCAAATGGTACATATTCAATATTCCCATTTGACCAACCCTAAAAAATATTAATATATATAAAGATAATTATGGACCTCAAATGTAACATTTTATGTTTATACATACAATTGTTAATAAAGACCCTTTTTCATAAGTTGGTTGGAATGCAATAGCAGAAGGTTCCTCATCAAGCCGTCCTTGAATAATACAACTAAAACCGACATAGTCAAAGATTTATTAAAAATATTTTAGAACGCCAAAATTAGATACTTACAATGGAATGCAATCAACAACTGCTTCACTTATAGCAGTTTGGAATACAACTAAAGACCCACTATTTTTAAAAGTTATAGCTAAACGTTGAGCGTTTTGATCCCAGCACATATCAGAAAGTGTTCCACCAATTCTAAATAATAAACAATTGTAAGAAGTAAAGTTAAATCATATTATTAAGTAGCAAACAATTTGGAACGAAAACTAATATAATTATCTACAACAAACGATTCTTAATAAACAGTTTATACTTATTATTCATACAATAATTTGTTATATAATATATAACCATCTAGGATTGTTTAATTATTAAACTAATGTACAAGAATTAACAATAATTTTGTCACTGTAATAGAAGAGTTAAATTGAATTCAAAGATAAATTATTGCAGAATAAAATTGATGTACCCAGCTCTATTTCTGAGAATATTTTATAATTTATTTATAATAAGAGCACGTTGTACCCAGACATTGTGTTGTCTACGTATTACACATGTAAGACATAAACAATTTTCGTTCACCAGTTTCACTAGTAAATATAAATAAATAAATGTATTTATTGGTAAAAAAATTACAAATAAGAATTAAATATAAAGCAGTTGAATGGCCTATATCACCACTGAAGATAACCTTTTATCGGTGAATTAGTGAGCTGTTAGTTTTGATATTAGAGTGAATTGACCTATTATACAATTCAAAGGTACCTACAATTATTATCTAGGACACGACATAGGCATTTTTTGATATTATTATTGTTGAATAAGTTATGATCATTTTAAAATGTACAGTTTCAAAAAGATCATGAAATATTTAAGAATAATAATATCAATTAAAGTGTACGTCGTGCCCTCGATAAAAATAATCTTACCTTTAAAATTTATAATAGGTCAATTTACTCTAGTATCAAAACTAAAAGCACACAAATTTGCTGTCTTACATGTGTAAGACAAATACAACACATGTGGGCAACTACGTCCTCTAAAACAAATTATTTTTCTATTAGTATAAATTATAAAATACACTAATATGGTATGTTAAGCTAATATTATACACATTATATCATGCAGTGTTATTACTAATTTACAAATCAATACTAATGTAAAATAGAACAGAGTAAAGTTAGTCATAACTAATGACATTATGAAAAATGTATTGTATAAAGAAATTAATAATAGATGTTATGCCAAAAACTTTTAAGGTTAAAACCCTTAAAAAGTCTTAATGATTAACATATTTTTAATAGCCAGAAAATAACTAAAATTGTTATAGGAAAGATCATTATAATTTGTTTAAATTTCTAATTTTGTCAAATTTTGAACTTCAGATATTTATAAAAAAAAAAAAAATGATTCAATGTACCTATGTATTTTAAGATATTTTTAAACTACTGCTATTTGAACAACTTATGATGAATGTTATACATAATGTATTGAATTTTCAAGCTATTTGAGTAAGGAAAAATGTTATAATTACAAATTCAAAAAACTAAAAAAAGTATAAAATTTTTGAATAGCCATAATTAATTTAATATTTAAAAATAGCAAACATATTTTGAAAATTATATCATCAAATAATCATGTTAAGAAAATACTAATATATATAATTTGTGTACATTTTAAATAGGTATAAACGGTGTGGCTGGCGGTAGTTAAAATATTGATATATTATTTGTGTTTTTTTTTTAATTAATGGTAAATTAATGGTTTCAGCAGTATTACTCATACCACATCTTGCACAGTCTTTCCTACTCAAAAAAATTTAATATTAATTTAAATAATCATGTTTGTTATTATTGTTTCAATAATAGGTCATTTAAAATGTTTAATAAGTATTTATTGGAAAAAATTCATTTTTTTTTTTCTAGTAATTCACTTGATTTACAACTTAAAATCACGTTCTTTGAATTAAAGAAAACAAACGAAATTATTGTTGTTGGTAAGGTTATTTCATAAGTTAATTGTGTTCCGGAAATCCGAAAAAAAAATTACATATTTGTGTGCTGTCCAGATAAAGTAACTGTGTTCACCAAACTATCAAAACTCTACTGTATATTATTCAAGACATTGCACAATTTATTAATTTACCACTTACACTTTATCATTTATACATTCACTTTTGATGTCGACTATAGGCCATGCAACTTTTTTGTAATTCGTTGATCCATTAAACACGTCTGATTTTCGAAAGTCAATAGCATTTATGATTGAACAAGAATCTGTTGCAAATAATAAAACTAAGCTGCAAGGTGACCAACACGCGCATTGCACTCTAGACCGATTATTCAAAGACCACTTATCTGAAGTCCAGTTATCAGTTGACCAAATTCTGAAAAGGAAAAAAAATGTCTAGTAAAAAGAAAAAATTAAAATTAACCAGCATTACCTAAATGTTTCACTGGTTGAACAGGAAAACACTTTAGTATTATCAGGCGACCAATGTACAAAGTTTAATGTGTCAGAACTAATGCTGCGCAATGGAACACAGGTTTCTAAAGGATAATTCCAAATATACATTGTTTTAGATGTCACTGCACTGGATATCAAAAGATCACCCTAAATAAAAAAGTATAAAATTGTTTATTTTGTTATTACTTGTTTATAATAACTATAAAAATAGACAATGTATCAATTATGTAACAATTTTTTAAATAAATATAAGAATGATTTAATGCAGAAAATACATTTTAAAACGCTTGTGAGATTTATTGGTTTATCAAAACAATTTGGTAATTCTAAATATACATGTTAAGTTACAGTTGATTACATCATGGTATATAATAGAGTTTTTATAGAAATTACCATTTTATTCCATGATAATCCAGTAATATATCTATGATCGTCTCTGACAAATTTGCAAACATTATTTACAGTTGGTCTTACATGTATGTTGCTAAACTCAATTGTCCAGATGAAAATACCTTTTTCACATCCCACTGCTAAAGTACCAACACTCAATGGTCTAAAATTTGAAGAATTAAATATTACGTGGTAAAAAAAAAAAAGCAGTATAAGTACTTCACCTCCAAGCTAATGATAAAATGGCATTTTGAGATTTCCTTTTTATTTTAGCTTCAGAACCTTTTCGATTGTACACATAGACAATATCATGGGAAGAAACAATTGCAAGTTTAGTTACTTGTGGGTGCCATGCTATACAACGTACCACGCTTGATGACCACAATTTTGTTCTACTTATATCTGTCAACACCAAATTTTCAGAGCCCTAAAAGAATAATACAGAATTTAAAAATAATCTTAAATTAATATTTTGGTTACAAAGTTATAACATTTCGCATATTTTTAGAAAAAAAATTTGAAAACAGGAATTTTATTGAAGTAAAAAAATATATATATTTATTAGGAGATAAATTATGTATAAATTATTCCACTTAGATATTTATTCTTAAGAGCATATTTATATTATATTTTGGAATGATTTCAATTATGTAGAAAAATATTTCTGCATTAATTATATTTGCATATTTTTTTTACTAAAAGCTTCTATTACATTTTTGAAGTATTAGATACTATTTACATTTTGTATAGTTGAATTATAAAAATATATTTAATTTATTGTATTAATTATTTAACAATTAAAATAAATTTGCAATATTTGTAAATAATAAGTATTTATGCAATATGTTACCTTCAAACTTGCACGGGGAGAAAATCTCATCATTACTCCTAATGGATACATAAGAACTGATAAATTACTTGGATTTCTTTTAAAATATTTTGCTAGTTCATCACACGCAGTCCAGAAGTTTTCCTCAGCACTATACAAACATAACAAAGCAGATATGAAAAATGAATATTAATTTCTATTAATTATTACAAATGGGTAATAAAATACATTAAGAGAAAATAAAAACTATTCTTTACTTATTTAAAACATTTTAATAATGTACTTACAATTTACTTAAAATTTGTTGTAATGTTGTTAGTCTTGAAGTTGGTAAAAATAATGATTCAGGGTTTTGATCTCCTTTCAACTGGATCACAATATTTGGGTAATCAATTGCCTATGATATATAAAATTGGTGAATGTTTTTTAAATGTAGGTACACTGGATAAATAATAACTGATTCCATTTTTTTTTTAATACTTTAATTTTTTACAAGTAGGTACCTATGCTAATAATGTTACTTATACGATTAAAAAAAAAGGCAGAATAACTGTCATCAAAACGGTTGGTATAAATAATTATCTAGACTCTCTATTTGGGAATATAAAACACTCAAAACTATATGAAAAATGAATTACGAACCTCAGGTTTCACTCTTTTAATGACCAATGCCATGGATACATTCTTATCTGTGAGACTGCAATCCCGTAGTTCAGGAAAATCTCTCAAAGAACACATATTAAATTGTATATTTTCGGTACGTGAAGTTAATAAATAAAGGACATTAAATCCACAAATTAAGATACTGGCATTTATCCTTATGCAACTAGCACAACAAGCTAACAGTACAGTCATACACGAGTTTCCTTATCAAAATTCAAAACAACTGAGAAATATGTTGTGCACCGAACGCCATACAATAATAAAGAGGCAATTAATGAAAAAAATCACTTTATTCACGAAACGTTTAGATTAAGCACTACAATTATTGTTTTCTGTAACCACAGATCATGTAGGGGACGCGTCGTCTTGTGGTTAAAGTGTTATAACATTTTCACAGTGTTCAAACTCGTGAAGTCGTAACGACCGTGATACAACAAGTCGACAGCTTATCACAAAAATACGAGATTTGGTCACGATCTTTAATCATGGTTTCGGTACTGGTGGTTAGAGACTACCGAGTGCCGTTTTCGTTATCATAACTAATTTGTTACTTAAAAACTGATAACATGGCATCTCGGCTCTCTCTAAATAATTGTATTAAAGCTTTTTTATTTAGTTAATTTGCCGTGTCACAAACGAGCAATGACAGTACGACTGTACGAGTTTGACTGTACGAGTGTGAGTGCACGACATGTCGATATACCACCGGGCACCGCGACTTACAAAGTTACAAACCTTAAAATATATAGGATGTAGGCACTCGTCCTATGGAAAATCTCCACTAATCCACTATCACTACGATCTAAAATCCAACTAATTTAAGGTGACACAATTTTTACTTTTTAGTATATAATAATATGCAAAGAAGACAATGGGTCATTCATTTGTAACAATTATATAATTATATCAAGAATTATATCGTTGATTTTACATAATATTAATGAAATGTTTAGTATTCTGTGTTATAGACGCTAGGTAGGTAAACAAGTTTCATAATACCAAGTTTTTTAGAATTTCAATTTAAAACTGAATTTTGTGTATTTAACCTTAAATACTTCATTATTAGTAAAACTTAATATTTCATAGATATTAAAATTTTAACTCAAAATAGTTCCACATTTTTAATGATTTTAGTATTGTAATTCAAAGAATATTAACCGTAAAAATTTGAAACATTCCACTGTTGCATTGGTGCAACTAGACATTTGAACTAAAGGGTGCTTAAGCTCCAGGTTTTTTTGTTACTAAATAGGACCTAACACCTAAAGATTTTTTAGGCGGTACTAATTTTGACTTAGGGGGTGCTAAGGACCCAAAACACCCCCCCTAGTTGCGCCAATGCACTGTTGTCTGTTGTTCAATACAATTTTCAAATGTATTATTGTTTTATTTGAATTATCTATAACAATAATTGTTATGCTCAGTTAAATAGATTAAAAATATAATACAAGCTTTGGCCCAAGTAGCTCTTTTACCTACCTAATTAAAAATAGTACGGAGTCATGTTTTTTCAAACCTTAAACTAATTGTGGGAATTTTACTTTAAATGTACTTATTTATATTTACATTATAATTTGTTGACGTATTGTACTGAAATTTTCTCCTCACAATAAACTTTTTATTTTGTTATTAACTGTAGAAACTTTGAACATTAACTATTAGTTAAAATGTTATAATTTTCAATACACAATGAAATTTACAAAATACTTTGATTAATTTTAAGCTATTATTTTAAATTTATAAATTATTTAAGATATATTTCATGTGTTGAAAAATTCTTAGGCTTGGTCAAAAAGCTTATCAATTAATATAATATCCCATGTATTAAGTTGTGCTTACTGATTATAGTAATTTAAAGGTATTAAAAATAAATAAGCTCATTTTATTGTATTAATAGACATTTCAATATTTATAAATGAAAATATATATAATATTAGTTGTTCTGTTGTAATTCAACAAAATAATTTTTAAAACAAATAAGCACTAATATACATGTATATGTCTTAAGACTACACATTATAGTTGTCATGACAACTAAACAATAACAAAAATGAAATTAATGTTATAAAGTTCCTAGGTTGCTCCTAGCAACCAATGATTTTACATTCTGAGAGTAGCGATGAATGTATTAAATTTACAATACATATTATACATGTATAGATGACATATAGATGTATCTACATGCACTCCTTGGTGTTATACAGAATTTTTTAGAGTTACATCAAATAACTAAATCGATTTTTTAGAAAACTAGTTTTGACTGTAGTGCTGGACATCTATTCCGGATAAATCCATATTCGGATTACCATTCCGGATCAATCAGGATTGAAACCGTTATTAATCTGTTTATCCGGATTATGATAACAATCCGGATTTTGATATGAAACCGATATAGGTAATTCAATCTGGATTCTGAACTAAAAATAAAAATTCGTTTTTTACTAAGTTATATTTTCATCATTGTATGGGGTAGTAATTTATTTATTTTATTATAAATCAACATTAAAGTATTATACACCTTTATGGAAAATATAATGATATTATAATATGAATATGCATGTGATAAATAATAAATTTACATAGAAATAAAAAAAAAATATAGATGGATACAATAATTATTATTAAATTAGAATTAATAATTAATATAACAAACAAATATATTATATGTTTATTATCCGGGTGGCTAAAGTAGATACTATATTATATTATCATACATATCATGATGTATTGATGTCTGTACTTTGTTGATTGTTCATAAACATGATTTTTAAATTATTATTCAGCTTTATAAATTAAACCCGTTACTCGAATTTACGGATTCAATCCGTAAATCCAGAGAATGGATTGAATTCTTTAATCCGAAAAACGGATTGAATCCCGATTTACGGATTAAATCCACCAATCCGGATTCTGTATTTCAATCCGTGAACCGGATTAGGCAAGCCAATGTCCAGCACTAGTTTTGAGTAAGAATCTCCGTTTTTCCCTAATGTTGAAAACTATTGAGAATTTTTCACTTTTGGTCAACTTTTCCCCTACTAGATACATTTTCCTACCAGAAATTATGCTAAAGTAGAAACTTGAAGCATTTTTCAGTTTACTGCCACAAAAGGTATTGACCGACATAATTAAAAAACCTAACCTCATTGTAAAATTGATACAATTATCGATCTGATCAGAATCTAAAAAAGTCATAGGGGGATCAACTCCCATATCACCCCCATGTCGACGATCATGATTATATTTATATGTACGATATTATACTGTGTCATCACCATCATAGGCGCACATTGGGTGTGAATTTAGGGGGTGCTGGAATAGTTTATGTTACACATGTCCATGGGGGGCCTTTGTCCCCCACACCCCCCTTAATCCTAATACTATAACTAACTGCATTACATTAAGCTTTAAATTTT
>NC_042493.1:81850839-81853510 GCF_005508785.2 Acyrthosiphon pisum
CCCCAAGCACCCCCCCTATGTGCGCCTATGATCACCATTTAATATTTCCATAAAATACTATGGAAGCTATTTAAATAATCAATTATATTAACTAATTTTGTCGCGCTGCGAAATTTATATAGTAATTTATAATGATTTTATTTTTCATTTTGCATAGGAATGACTACGATGTAGTAAAAAATTACAAAAAATACTTTCCGGTACCGGGAATCGAACCCGAGCCTCCTGGGTGAAAGCCAGGTATCCTAGCCACTAGACCATACCGGAGACGTGAGTCTAATTTTTTAAAAAAAGTCGGATAAATTTGATAATGCATCCATAAAAATAAAGGAGGGTAAGTGAATGTCGCTCTGCTGTACAGTAGATTACAAATGGGTCACTGTATAATGGGTGGTATTAAATTTGAATTCAATGATATAATATCATTATAATATAAGAAAAACGATTCTGAGCGGAGACGGTATGTCAGTCTAGGTATAAGACATATTATATACTTATCTATGGTATTAAAAAAAAATTGACCTATAATAAATTCCAAATTAATCATATCGCAATATCCATAAGGTACTTATAAAGCGTTATACATCAACAACAAACCGTGATAATATCATAAATATATAATAGTATACTTTAGAAGTTTCATGTACCCACGAATAATATTATACAATCGCAACAAAATAACTAAAATAGTTATTCTAGGTATTTTAATATGTAATTTCTTCCAAATTTGAACTTAAAATGAGTATAAAAATAAACTGTGCTTATGTGTTTTTAGATTTTTTGGTAACAGAATTAACTACTTACGTGGAATCTTGTTTTAAATTTTCAATCCTTAGATATAAAAGTTCACCAATTTATAAATTTTTTACTACAAAATAATTATTCAATTTTAAATTTGGAGTAAAAATTCGATCTTTAAATGCTTATAAAAAAAAATTGTGCCTATGTATTTGTAATATTTTTCAACTGCTGTTGTAAAAATGTATCAGGAGCCCTGTATTAATTTTTTACACTTTTTGGCCCAATAGATAAAACTTTATTGATATTTATAGAAAAAAAAACTAAAAAAATTGAAAACTTACAATGTCCGTAAACAGCTCAAAAAGAGTCAAATTATTTTCAAAATTTTATCGTATATAGAAAATGCTAATATAAAAATTCAGTGAAATTTTCAAGTTTCTACAGTCATTCGTTTTTTAATTACAACAAAATAAGAAAATCGTTACGTAAGAAAACGAGTGAATATACAATGTTGTATAAATTTGAATTTCAAACGATCATAAAAATTTAATTTGACTTTCTTATAGATATTTTTTGTTTGATAAAGGTAGATAATCTTCTAAGGAATCTTGTATTACATTTTAAAATCTTAGATTTAAAAAGAACAATTTTTACGAATTCATAACTCAAAATAATTTGCTAATTTTCGTGATTTTTCCATATTTTGTCAATTTTTGAATTTTAAATGCTTATAAAAAAAAACTGTGACTATGGATTTTTAATATTTTTCAAATGTCATTGTAACAATATAGTAGGAGCCATGTATTAAATTTTCAAGTATTTTTACTCGACAAATAAAGTTTTATTGACATTCATAGAAAAAAAAACTAATAAAATTGGAAACTGAAAATGTCCCTAAACAGTTCAAAACAAATCAAAATATTTTGAAAATTTTATCATGTATGGAAAATGGAAATGTAAACAACCAGTGAAAATGTCATGTATCTACGGTCATTATTGTTTTAAAGTTACACCAAAAACCAAAATCGATTTTCTCGAAAACAGCTTTTGCGTAAAAATTACCGTTCTTCCTTAATTTTTCTTTTGTTTTTCACGGCGATTTTGAAAACTACTGGAAAAATTTTACTTTTGACCCCCCCTAAGTACCAACTAGATTCACTTTCCTATCAGAAAAGAGACTGTTGAAGAAAATCGAAGCACTTTTACTGTCCTAAAAGGTGATGACAGACACACAAAAAAAAATATATATATATAAAAAAAACACACACATCATTGTAAAATCAATACAATCATCGGTTCACTCAGAATCATCGAGATGTATATACTACACAGTGTAGTATATACATCTCGATGCTCAGAATCTAAAAATGTCTTATCAAATTCAATCTGAGTGTTAAAAACACGGTAGATTATAGTCTACCATGTTTTTAACACTATAATCTACCGTGGTTAAAAAGTACTCCATTATACAAATATACAGGAATACAGGATTATTTGGTTTTTATGTAAGACTCATTGGTTATTATTATTTCTTACGTTTTTTTTTTAGATTCTGATATTTCTTTTGAAGTAAAACTTCTTTTTTGAGGTCAGGGTAGAATAATCGTAAAAAAAATGAATTGATATACGTTTGTTTATCACCATAATAAAGAATAAAAATAATAATATTATAAGGACTACGAATGGTTTTTCGTGTACAATGCTGTGGTGCTCGGGTAAAAGGTCTTAAGTCCAAAATTGCGAAAATGGGATTAAAATACATAAAAGATAAAAAAAACCGCTTTTTTTGTGGGTTAAAAGCAGTAGAGCACGATTGAGCACAGACCTTTTTAGCAACACGATTGAGCATAGAATATTTTATGCCATGTTGCCAAATTCACGTTGCCAAATGTTGTAATTTATTATTTTCACGTATTACACCAATATTATT
>NC_042493.1:81856534-81866702 GCF_005508785.2 Acyrthosiphon pisum
TGAGACTATTATTAATTTATAAATATTTGAATAATGTGACTAGGTATATTACATATGACTATGAAAACATAATATTTTTTGCCATGTTATATTTTGAATCATTATAATTATTTAAATAAATATTTTTGTTTAATACAGTTTAAAATTGAAAATGGCAACTTTGCAGAGTTATTTATGCTCAATCGTGTTGGTTTTCTTTTGTATTTCAATTTCCTTTGATACGCCGACAATTTATGCTCAATCGTGACGTAAAAAGAACTAGTCCTATCCCTACCCAATGTGTCATAATACGAATGTGTAAAAAGCGCCTTTAAAACTTCTTTCTTGTGGTGTGGGAGGAAAAAAAATCGTAACGAAAAATGAAACTACACTTTTGGAAGTCATGCACGGCATCGGCGGCGGTGTGCACGTTTATTATTTTTATTGTACCTATTGATTTTTCTCACTTTCTCCCTAATTCACTTATAATTTCACGGGCCCGAATACTTATGACAAAAGTTTTGCTTCTCCAGAGTGTAATGGCACACTCGTTTTTTTATTTGTGTCTGTGTACACGATGTCACGATAAGTAGTAAAATAATGCTTCAGTTTTCAACTTTAGTATCTTGTTCGACGGTAAAGTGAATCTAGTTAATGCATTGAGGAGGTCAAAATTTGAAATAAGTAGTAATTTTTAAAATCGCCGAGAAAAACAAAAAAAAAATTAAAGAAAACTAGAATTTTCACTTAAAATCGGTTTTCTACAAAATCTGATTTTGGTTATTGGTGTAACTCTAAAATAAATGAACCTATATACATACAATTTTCACTGGTCGTTTATATTAGCATTTTCTATACACTTTAACATTTTCAAAATATTTTGATTTGTTTTGAACTGTTTACGAACATTTTCTGTTTCCAATTTTATTAGTCTTTTTTTCTATGAATGTAAATAAAATTTTTTATGTATTATATCATTTTAAACATAGGAAAAAAATATGATAAAATGATATATAAAAAACAAAATGGTTGACAGTATGACCAACATTACCAATTTAATTACAGCCAAGTAGTTAATTCAATGGTTTTTAGTTCTTAACATTCTTAAATCAAATTATTTTTTTCCTAGGAAAATCACAACTCGAAAAATTAATAACATATGTATTTTTATGAACAATAATTGAATATATTTTAAAATATGACAAATAGGCTAAATATTCTATAATGTCCAAAATATGCAAAATACATTTTTTCCTACAAACTCTATGATGGATAAATCGTCCACATTTTTTATCCTCTTAAAACTGCATAAAGCCAATAAAAATATGTAAAAACCTAAAGATCCGCTCTCTAATCATAATAAATGGTAAGTATGATTGCATAAAAATGTTGTTTTAATATTTTTATATAGTTTCCATAAAATGTTTTTAATAAAATATTTTTAAAAATATGAACTTCTTGGCCTAAGAATATAACTGAAATATTTCCTAATTATTTACGCAAATTTTTAAAATATTTTGACACTATCTTAGTTTTCTGAATATAGTTATGAAATATTTTTATGCTGTGTGGATGTAGATTAACATACTGTGAATGTGAATCTTCAAACAAATAGTGGCTATTTAAATATGCATTAACTAATATATTGCGTTATAGTTTTAGATGACCGTAAAATTGAACCAGAAGTTGGGATTGTTAGAAGCTGAATAATAAAACAAATTTCTGTTCTACACACATCAAACCCAACATTTATGAAGATTCAAGAAAAATAATCAATTTAATTTTGAACAAAACAAGTAATAATAAATAGATATATAGCCTATATAGATTCAAAAGTATTTAAAATATGTAGCTGAGTACTTTAAAAGTATTTGAATACGTTGAATCCAGTATCTACCTACTTTACAAAACTGGGCTGCCCAATTACTTGTCAAATGCTACCTATATATATCAAATAAATATATCAATGTGTCAAACAACATCCATCAATTAAATTGGTTTTTGTCGTTTACTTTTGTTTCCAAAAATCTGCTGAGACCCAAAGATTGATTCTCTGTATCAATTCTAGCAAAATTCAAGCTAGGTTGTTAGAATAATAAAGCGACATTCGTGGGAGCAAGGCTCTAACCATGTGTTAGTCACACCCATTTATTTGAAATTACTCTTCTTTGAGACATAGTATATATTACATTTACATTTTTATATTTATATATTTTAATTAAAATCATACAACACATTTATTTATTTGCAGTAAGAAGACTATTAAATATTATATTAAACCATGATATCCAATATTGGTTGATGAAGTTGGTAAAAAATACAGCATGCAAAACAACAATTCTACTCTGGTATAAAAATGTTACTGTTCATAATTGTGTTACTATCTCCTTGTAAAACTTCTCCAACAACGATTTTCTTATACAACTCATTAATTTCTTTTCAATAATTTGGTGTTTTCACATATGCCAAAATTAAACTGCAGCAATTTCGATGAATACAATTAATTATTTAACTTTTATTAATTATAAACCGTTCTACACTGTTCCTTTTTATGTCTCTATATATTCGAGCAATTATATGAAAAATTAGCCTATTAGGAGTTTAAAGTTAATGGACTCCATAAATGAGGATCCCTCTATTGATCTTTAGTATATATCATGTATATATTAATTTTTTATTATTAATCTAGCTTAATGATTTAATTTAGCCATATTTAACTTAATTTTTAAAAATGTTTTATTTAATTTACTAATTCTATACGAATATTATTGTAGTTACTGTAATTATGATATTATTTGTATAATACACATTATATGCAAATAAATAGACAGTAAAAAATATCTTGAAATGTTTTAATTAATTCATTTAACAAATTAACTTTAAGTGCTGTACATTATCTATAAATTAATTTTATTTTTGAAATTAGGAGGTTCTATTGATTTTTGATAATTTCACATTGTAAATCCTCTTAAAGAATAAACAGATTGATTTTTATACCCAACATGAATGTAGAGAACACTTCATTGATGGTTAGGTATAGAAATATTATTTTTAATCTTTAAAATGATTTGTATTCCTAAATATTTCCATTAAGTAATAAAAAAAACCATATCAACATCGGTAAATATTTTTTCTTTTATAAAATATCAAGGATACTTAGGTTCTTAATTACTATACTCCGGCCCACGAGAGAACTTGTAGGACTGGAAAAACAATATAATCTACTATTATTTTACTAGATGGGTTTTTATAACAAATTAATAGTATATAAATAATATCATTACATTATGATATTGTGTTTAGGTACCTATGTTTAATATTAATGAAAACCACTTTATTACTTCTACTGGTATGTTGTTTGAAAATAAAAACAGTTTACTCAGATTGATTCTGATGCAGATGAGATAATATTATGTATGTCAAAATAATAATTATTGAGCTGATAAATTACTAAAATCTTGTCACAAATTATTTAATTTGTAATAGTAATTTTAAAGGTGTGTTAGCTAACTGTGTTACAGATGGTGGTGCTAATAAATATGGAAAATTCACAAATTATTAGTATATCAGATGTGATGAACAGTATTCATCACTTAGGCCATGTTCTTATGAATGGTAATTATTTGATTATACATTTTTTATCCACAAAAATGTAATATAAAAATATTTAAAACTTACCTGACAACATATTTTTAATTAAGTTTCTAGAAATAATAAGTCAGATATACAGAAAGGGATGGATATTATTAAAGTTGATGTCAATATAAATCAAGAAACACTAATGGAAACAGTAGATACAATTAGAATTCAACAATCAACAACCACAAGTTCAAATGCATATGATTTGTCAGTTGTCATTACTCAAAGTGCCCATTGAAAATTTGGAGGAGTTGAATAAACTCAAGGAGGATGCGAATAAAAAAAAAATATTAGTTGTGTCATTATTTATTTATTTAAGAAAATGTATGTTAATGGGTGTCTACTTTTTTTGTATAGGGTAAATGTTACGTAGACACGAAAATCATTTAATGCTAAAAGTGATACGGACCTTATGATGAAGTTGACTGTAAATAATAGAATAGCAGGAAAAATCAATATGGAGGGAAGAAGAGGAGATAAATTGGCTTTTGGCCGTTTAGAAATTTCTAAAATTTTAATTGGTAAATGAAAAAAAATTGAATTCTACTTTCAATATGAAATATACCATTTATTATTAAAATATTTTTAGTCAAATTAAAACTCTTTAATAACAGTATTTTAGTTTTAAAAATTGTTGTTATAGATAGCCACAACTCGATAAAAGTGTAATAATTATTGATGTTCAAAATGAGTGATATATATTTTAAAACTAGTATAATTAACAAATTATTTTAATTTATTTTTACAGAAGCCATTCAAGACATGTTTCCCGATGAATCCATATTATCAATTAAAAGTTATATCAGTGATTGGCTTAAACAAGCCCCTAAAATAAAATTAGATTTATATATAATTTTACAATTAAGTTATTTAATATAGTACATTTGATATTGTAACAGTATAAAAGTCTATCTTATTTAATCTTTACCTAGTGGATAATGCACTATAAATTTAAGAAACATTATTTATAAATATTAAATATCAAATATTTATTGATTCTTGAAATAAACAAATTACTATTGATCTATACCTAGGTAGATTATGCACAACTACATTGGTCAATTAACATGAATTATACGAAAAGTCCAAATATGTATGAAAACTATTCTGTTGACAGGTTTCTAGATGAATTAATATTAATTTAATGTACTATAATAATATTATGTTAGTAACTTAGTATGTAAAATATCAATCCTATTCTAAATATATACGAAGCTTACACAAAAAATAATTTTTCAACATACTACATTATTAATTTATAAATTTCCATTTTTTTTTTTTGTTTATTTTATTGTTTTTATTGCATATTTAATGATACTTAAGGTAATATTATAGCGCATATACTTAAACAATTTTAACTATTACTTATAATTTATTACTTATTAGTTATGGATTTTGTGAATTATCTAGATGACTATAATTTTAATCTAGATGAAAATTAGATGTCAATTTTATTTTTTATCTAGATAAGATAAAAATAAGAAGTATTTAATATGAAAATAACCTATCTAGATAAATTAAGCTAAAGCATAACACTGCGGATAAGCAAATTATTGAATAATCCACTAAAATCAAATTGAAACCAAAATTCAATAATTTAATTATAAAAAAACTTTATAATATATAACCATAGACAAGTTAAGACAAAACAGAACAGGTTGATTGATTTATGAAAATTACTTTTATGAATTATAATTTTTTTGAAGTGTAGTCTCTGAATCATCCCTTCTAAGAATATAAACAAGTATAATGGTACAATAAAAAGTTGGCATATTATAACTTGATATTAATAAAACGACTACACTGTTAAATAGTATGTTTTAAAAACACCCAGAGCGCTAGTCGTAATTTTTTTCTTGGTGCTGTTGGCAAAACTTGGTTTACTGCTTAATAAGCACTAAGCAGGGTTTATTCACTTCAGTCTAAAACTAATTTTTGACGATTGGTGAGTACTAGTGTCTAGTTCAATCAGAGAAAAGTAAGCGAGTGTGGGGATTACTTACCCTAATTATTATAATTACTGATAGAATAAAAGCTCCACGAGTGTAAAAAAAATTTCTAGAAAAAGTTTTTTAAATTAATCATTACAATATAAAGCTATCAAACGTACATTTAGTACTTAAACAGTTAATTAAGCAATTGTATTAAACTTTAATTTGTGAATTTGACATGGAAACCTTAAGGTAAGATTTATTTTAAATATTAGCAGATAAAATTAGGAAATTTTTTTTTTATTACTTAAAAGTTTTGCTAACAATTAGTCAGTTTTATAAAATTAAATAAAAACAAATATCCTCGCAAATATCTGATACTTATCTGATTCAATAACTGGTGAATTAATTCCACAATTTATTGGATTACTAAATAATGTTGTTTAACATTTTATTTGTTATTATTTAAGTACAGAATATTTTTATTTTAAAAAACCGAATCAAACAATTTTTTTTTTCAAACGTCGTTTATTTTGTGAAAATGTACAATCTATACAATAAGTGGTACAATAAGTAAATATGTATGAATGAATATAAAATTTGGGGGTGAAAAAAATACAATGAGTAGGAGTTTCACCTTAGAAATTCCTACTAATCAAAAATTGCTATAGACTAAATTATTATGTAAGTATTGGTTGTTGGTACTATTTATAAATATAAATAGTTCGTTTTAAACGTGTATATGTTGTACAGTATGTTTACTTAATCGGAAAATAGGGTTCTTCGGCCCCACCTACCAGTTCTGAACCATATTAAAGTATTCGCGTATAGTGAATAATTTATAACACCTAAATTATCTGTGTTCTCGTGTTGGTGTATGCAAATTATGAATAGCTACGTAAAATATTAATATTTAAAATTTCACATAACTCTCTTAAAATTAAAATATTGTAAAAAAACCAACAAGAGAACACAGATAATTTTCTTGCCTTTAAATTCGATGATAATTTAATCCACTCTAATATTAATTACTTTATCAACACTACATTGGAAACAACACATGCGGCCAGGCGGGTACGTTCGCTTATAATTAATAGCCAATAGCTCAAAAAGAATCTAAATATTTTCGAAAATGTCATTGTGTATTTGCTTAATTGTAAATATTAAATAATAATATTAGCATTAACGAAAAATTTTACGTCACTCGATTTTCTTTCAATTCAAACAAATTAGTAAAAATCGTCATTTTTTGTTTAAATATCCAATTTTATTGAATTTGAACTTACAGAAATGTCTATACAAAAAAATCGTTCATTTGTATTTTTAAGATTTTTAGATTTCTGCAATGATCCTACGAAAATAACCTTTTAATAAATTGTTAATCCGTGACTATAAATATGTACATTTTTAGCTTCAGATCAATTAAAAAAATAATCGTGATTTCGTCAATTTTTATAAAAATGTAACTTCTATAACGAGTATAAAAAAAACTTGTGTCCATGTATTTTAATATTTTTAAACTGCTATTAGGGCAAATTATCTGGGTTCTTGTTTTAATTCAAATGGTATAATATTTATATACCATCTAGTAACTACCAGGTGCCTATGTAGTTAGTTTTTGAAAAAAATAATATTCTTGGATTTAAATTATTATTATCTAATTTTCTGTCATTGTTCTATATCATTCTTCTTATGGAACGTCATTCGTCGTTATAACCAACATTGAACATACACACGTATAGATAGACTTCTGGACCCCCAAAAAATAAATGAAAACTATTATAATTCTAACATATATAGACACGGTTTTTTCCTGTGAACAAAATATTTAAGTATATAAATATATACAGTTTAAAATTAGCTCGAACAGTCGAAAACTTATCATGCGCTGATTGTAATTTGTATGTATTACCACATTTATAAATACCTGTATTAAATAATATCAATAATTCTCGAAACAGTCGAAACATTCTTATCGCAAGAAATTGACGACGCACACCATTCTTCAATAAATTATTACTAGGTACCTACAGCTAGTATTAATTTATTTTAATTTTTGCTTCGTAAAATTAGGTAGGTAACCAGTTTGGCTGTTCAGTAAACGACAGTCGGTAAGGCACAGCTATTGTTATTTTTATTCAAATCAAAACTTAAATTTAGTATGTGTATGTTTTGACAGAGTAAAATAGATATTTTATTATTGATGTGTAGACAATTTTTTTTATTATTATTATGGATTTTGATATACAAAATACCGATAATCAAAATTGAAATTTTTTAATCTCAACTGAAAGATTTCACAAATAAGTAGATATTTACAGATTGTCATAAAACAAACATCGTTCCAATTTTTGATTAAAGCATGTGATTCGTATTTTGTTAGGCAGTGTCGGACTGGAAGTACTTCGGCCCAGCCGGAGAAGATTATAGCGGTCCAAAATAACGCCAAATATATTTGGCAATGCTAAGTAACATATTAACTATTATTCTTAGAAATTCAAAATCTAACTGTCGATTTTCATTAAATTTTAATATTAATTTTTTAGAACTGTTTTAAAAAATATGATCAACAAAATTACTATCTTAAAAATTTAAAAACTTAATTGTCTAAGAAAATGTTGTACCTAATTAAAAAATTTAAACTAAATTACTAAAAACCTACCTAATTTTTGGAAAAAAAATAGAATCTTATGCCATTCAATCAGAATTTCCATACTTTTTACCAATGTTCGGACTTATCTAGATAATTATTTGTTCATCTTTTATCTTATCTAGATAAATAGTTACAATGTATCTAAACGTTCATCTTAGATAATTCTTTTACTAATCTAAACAAATTCATCTAGATACATTTTTTATTGATAAAAATCGCGAAATTGTACAAACGCATTTTAAATATTTATACAGATTTTCAAACCAAGTTTATGGTTTATAAATAATGTAATTATTTTTATTTATATCATTATTATTGTTATGTTCCTAGTGCCCAACTAAAATATACCTACTTAAATTTAAAACCCATTTAAAAAAAATTGTATCTTTTTTTTATCTAAATAAAAAAGTATTTATCTTTATATTTATCTAGATGAAAAAAAATATTTCTCTAATCCGAACACTGCTTATTACTGTAAAAAAACCGCATTTAAATATATTGATTTTCCATGGAGGTACTAAGGCTGATACGGGACTTTTGGGACTTTTGGGACAAGCTGTACAGTAAATGAAGTATTTAAAAATTTATTACAATTTGACGCCTCGTGCGGTCGCATAAAACTCAGTTCCATAAATCCGCCATTGGTATACAGTATACTATAATGTATAATGAATATTATACACAAACTACACGTCAGTAACTACCTATACAGTGTGTTGACGCTAAGAGGTACCATTAAATATTTCAGTTCGATTACCTTGTATTGAAATTGGGTTTTCGCTGAGTGACAGATGGTACTTAAATACACATTTTCAGATAAATTTCCAATTTTTAACACTTTCTTCACGCGTATTCGCAATACAACATACTTTTTTTTTAAATAGTAACATCAATTTTTTTGAATATTCGGATAGAGAATTTTTTTTTAAACCATTTATGTAAAAAAAGTTTTTTTTAAATTACAAAATTGGCATATGAAATTTAATATTTACGAGCAGAGATGGACAACTGGCGGCCCATGTACCAATTTTTCACTGGCCCGTGCTACATTTCAATTTAGTTAATAAAAAAATAAAATTTTAAAATTTTTCTGTATTTTATTTTAATATATTTATAAAATTATTAAAACCGATATAATGTTTATCGTAAAAAGTAGATATAAATTCTTATCTAGTATTTAACTATTGAATGTGAACAATATTATATTATTTGTAGGCGTATAGTTAACATTAGGTTTTTTTTTTTGCTTTCTATGTTCTCTGGCGCGCTAGATTTTCGCACATTAAAAATTGGCCCTCTAGTATCATTGATTTGCCCATCCCTGTTTACAAGGAATAAATGTATAACGAACAGGAATATTATACTATCTTAATTACTGGTTAAAAATAAACTTGTCAAAGTTATTTTTACTATTTTATCTGTGTGCAAACAGGTATTTAACACTATTGTATATTGATAAGTTACAATAAGTTTAATTTAGCTTAGATTTCGTCAAAAAAATTACTCGTAAATATTAAATTTCATAATATGCTAATTTTGTAATTAGAAAAATAACTTTTTATGTATAAATTGTTTAGAAAAAAATACTCTATCCGAAAATGTAAAAAAAAAATTTGAATTTACCATAAAAAAAAGGTGGGTAAGTGGAATTCGCTCTGCTGTATAGTAGGTTACAAGTGGGTCACTGTATAATGGATGGTATTAAATTTGAATTCAATGATATAATATCATTGTATAAGAAAAACGATTCTGAGCGGAGACGGTATGTCAGTCTAGGTATAAGACATTATATTATAGTCTATAGTATTTAAAAAAAATTGACCTATAATAGGTAGGTACCTATAATAAATTCCAAATTAATCATATCATAATATCTATTAGGTACTTATAACGCGTTATACATCAACACAAACCGTGATACTATCATAGATATATATAGTATACTTTGGAAGTTTCAAGTATACCC
>NC_042493.1:81868987-81870069 GCF_005508785.2 Acyrthosiphon pisum
GAAAACTTACAATGTCCGTAAACCAGCTCAAAAAGAGTCAAATTATTTTCAAAATTTTATCGTATATATAAAATGCTAATATAAACATTCAGTGAAATTTTCAAGTTTCTACAGTCACTCGTTTTTTAATTACAACAAAATAAGAAAATCGTTACGTAAGAAATCGAGTGAATATCAAATGTTGTAAAAATATGAATTTCAAACGCCCATAAAAATTTAATTTGAGTTTCTTATAGACATTTTTTTTTTTTGTAAAGGTAGATTATCCTATAAGGAATCTTGTATTACATTTTAAAATCTTAGATTTAAAAAGAAAAATTTTTATGAATTTATAACTCGAAATAATTTGCAAATTTTCGTGATTTTTCCATATTTTGTCATTTTTTGAACTTTAAATGCTTAAAAAAAAAAAACTGTGACTAACGATTTTTAATATTTTTCATCTGCCTTTGAAACAATATACTAGGAGCCTTCTATTAAATTTTCAAGCTTTTTTATCCAACAAATAAATTTTTATTGATATTTTTAGAAAAAAAACTAAAAAAAAATGGAAAATAAAAATGTCCGTAAAGAGCTCAAAATACATCAAAATATTTTGAAAATGTTATGGTGTATAGAAGATGCTAAGATAAACATTCAGTCAAAATTTCATGTATCTACGGTAATTTTTTTTAAAGTTACACCAAAAACCAAATTCAATTTTGTGAAAAATCGATTTTGCGTAAAAATTCCCGTTTTTCCTTAATTTTTCTTTTGTTTTTCCCGGCGCTTTTGAAAACCACTGGGAAATTTAAATTTTGACCTCCCCAATGCACCAACGATATTCACTTTCTGATCGAACAAGATACTGAAGTTGAAAATCGTACCATTATTTCGACTACTTATCGTGTACACAGACTCAAAAAAAATAAAAAAAAAAATAAAAAAAAAATAAAAAAACACACATCATTGTAAAATCAATACATTCATCGTTCCACTCAGAATCTAAAATACTTAGAATTGAATATTGCTCGGACAAAAAATTGATAATATTCCCCAATTTGCTAATCGTATGTAAAACCACTTTGGAATTAAACAAAGTT
>NC_042493.1:81871145-81871958 GCF_005508785.2 Acyrthosiphon pisum
ATATGATATTAAATTTGAATTCAATGATATAATATCACTGTATAAGAAAAACGATTCTGAGCGGAGACGGTATATCAGTCTATGTATTAGACATATATATACTTATCTATGGTATTAAAAAAAAATTGACCTTTAATAGGTACCTATAATAAATTCCAAATTAATAATATCATAATATCTATTAGGTACTTATAACGCGTTATACATCAACAAAAAACCGTGGTACTATCATAGATATATAATAGTATACTTTAGAAGTTTCAAGTACCCACGAATAATATTATACAATCACAACAAAATAACTAAAATAGTTATCCTAAGTTTTTAATATGTAATTTCGTCCAAATTTGTACTTAAAATGACTATAAAAATAAACTGTGTAAATGTATTTTTTAGATTTTTTGGTAACAGAATTAATTACTTACGTGAAATCTTGTTTTAAATTTTCAATTCTTAGATACTAAAATTGAACATTTTATAAATTTTTAACTACAAAATAATTTTTCAAATTAAAATTTGATAAATTTTGTCAACATTTGATCTTTAAATGCTTATAAAAAAAAAATTGTGCCTATGTATTTTTAATATTTTTCAACTGATATTGTAACAATATATCAGGAGCTTTGTATTAAATTTATACACTTTTTGGCCCAACAGATAAAACTTAATTGATATTTATAGAAAAAAAAAAACTAAAAAATTTGAAAACTTACAATGTCCGTAAACAGCTCAAAAAGAGTCAAATTATTTTTCAAAATTTTTATCGTATATATAAAATGCTAATATAAACATTCAGTGAAATTTTCAAGTTTC
>NC_042493.1:81872153-81876798 GCF_005508785.2 Acyrthosiphon pisum
CTGGGAAATTTAAATTTTGACCTCCCCAATGCACCAACGATATTCACTTTCTGATCGAACAAGATACTGAAGTTGAAAATCGTACCATTATTTCGACTACTTATCGTGTACACAGACACAAAAATAATAAAAAAAAAAAATAAAAAAATAAATAAAAAATAAAATAAAAAAATAAAAAAACACACATCATTGTAAAATCAATACATTCATCGTTCCACTCAGAATCTAAAAAATACACATCATTGTAAAATCAATACATTCATCGTTTCACTCAGAATTTAAAATAAGTTGTATTGCGCATGCGTGTATCAAAAGAGTTAAAATTTGAAATTTATCTGAAAATATGTATTTAAGTAATATCTGTCATTCAATGAAAACCTTATTTCAATATAAGGTCCTCGAACTAAAATATTTAGTTGTATCTACCTCTTAGCACACTGTATATCATATCGGAATTATTGGACCACCCCCCCCCCCCCCCCTGAAAAACAATTTTAAATACGCCACTGCAGTTTACGGAATGGTAGGTAGACGTCTACCTACTATTAGATATTAGTATAATTATATCGATTATTACAGATGTATTTCGGTTTTAGAATACGTCAGGTCTCGGACAAAACGGCATCGGTGTTGTGAACTAAATCGACCGAGATGGATACAGAACTTGTAATATTTTTGAATTCGATTCAAACTACTCTCTAAACTTTCCTCAAATCTCATATATTTTCATTAAAACCATCGACTTGTTTTTGAGTCTATAAGCTACAAACAAAAGCACATTTATAATACATTTGAAAAACAAATTATTATTTTATTTTATTTAAAAAAAATACCATAACAACACATGGTGGGTCGGATCTCGGATGGTCTATACCAGTGGTTTTCAACCTTTTTTAAACACGGCACACAGTGACCTTCACAATATTTTACGTCAAATCTCTCAGACTCTCAACCATGAACGTTTTTTTCATTAAAGACCTTTTTTTTAGGTCATTATTTAATTTTTTATACCGAATTAGATAAACAAAATTGTGCCTAATTTATTAATATTATAATTATTATAAAATATTGGTATAATTATTATAAAAAAAAACTTTCGAAATCTTATGGCACACCTAGAGAATGTTTGAGAATCACCAGTTATGACTCACGGCATATCGGTTGAAAACCACTGGTCTATTTTTTTTGTCACCAGTAGCAGCCCTACATATAAACAAACAATTGTTCGACTTCCGTGAGCCAAAATGAAATTCATGTGCACCTATTGCAGTAAGCCATCCTATAGCAACCTATATAGGGGCTTAAATAAAAACCTTAAATCATCCACCAAGTCTCAATGAATCTTCTTTTGTCATTATTTGAATGGTAATAAAAACTTTTTTTATACCGAAATTTTCTATATTTCAAGTATAATATATTATGTATTGTAACAATAGACCAACTTACGAACAGCAAATTTTCGAAAAATAAAAATTGTAAAGCTAAACATTACATTCACTTTTAATCTAAAACATTGCATCTATTAATAGTAATAGGTATGGGTAATAATAGGTAACTATGCGTTTTCAAATAAATATAATCAAAACGGTCATCGGGCCGTATACAAAGTACATTTAGATTTTGCTTGCTTTGACAATATATAATAGGTACAGTTAATTGGAAGATAAGAAGCTGGTTCTACATTATTATATTATCTACAGTATATAATTTATATACTATAGATAAAATACCTTTATATAATAGATAAGTGTTTTATGGGAGAAATGAACTGAATTTTGACCAAATGTCAAATGTGTCTGTTACGATGCCCGTGAACGATGAATATTGGTATCTATCTATAACCTATATTGGATTATATTCATTTTCCACGTAGATGCTGTCTGTTTATAACATAATAATTATATCATCTCTAGAAAAGGTGAACGTTCACTTTGTACTGTTATATACATGAATTATATATGTAAATATAAGTATATTGTATATAATATTATGTTATGCCTAAATAGTTTGATGAGATTTAAACAATATTTTATTTATTTTATATTAGAATATTAATTACAATTTTATAAATAGTACTTATCTATATAAACAAGCTAAAATAATCAAAGTTTTTTTAAATTTATAGAATAGGTAACAACTAACAACTAAATATTATTTGGTGCTATAATATATTATGTATCAATTATAATAATTATAGGTATTACTAAATTATTTATACCAAAATGTATTTAAATTTCATAAAATTTGTTCTATTTCACATGTTTATATTAAGTATATCGTATATAATATGTTTTAGTAAAAAGTATCCGCGTTTTGAAGTGAACGTTTTTACCCCACCGTACGAAGTATCCACGTTTAAGGCTCTGTCAAACAGAAAGCGGTCTGCCATGGTGTACGGGTACATTGTCCGCACGGTCAGACCGCTTTGTGTTTGAGTTTGACCGAGCCTTTAATGTTCGGCCTTATAAATAGAACCCTATATAGTAAATTCTATTATATAAAACATTGGTTTATAGACTATAGTATTAATGTCTTCGATTTCTGTAGAATAAAAAACGGAAATGATTTTGCCGAAAATTGTGTTTGTAAATATTTTCTTAAGTGGCGCAATTACCGGTTGGGGGGGGGGGAGACCTCGGGAGGCACGTCACCAGGTCTGTCCCCCTCAATTTTATTTTTAAATATTTTAAATATTATGGCGTTTAATTTTCCTGAATCCCAGATTTATATTATAGGTATTATTCTGTATAATTTTATTTTTATTTTTTATTTTTGTGTCTGTCATCACCTTTTAGGACAGTAAAAGTGCTTGGATTTTCTTCAACAGTACCTTTTCTGATAGGAAAGTGAATCTAGTTGGTACTTTGGGGGGTTAAAAGTAAAAATTTCCAAGTAGATTTCAAATGCGACGTGAAAAACAAAAGAAAAATTAAGAAAAATGGGAATTTTTACGCAAAATCTGTTTTTGAGAAAATCGATTTTGGTTTTTGGTACAACTCTAAAACAAATGACCGTAGGTGCATAAAATTTTGACTGAGCGTTTATGTTTGCATTTTCTATACACCATAACATTTTTCAAATATTTTGATTTATTTTGAGCTGTTTACTGACATTTTCAGTTTCCATTCAAATCCATTTTTGACCCAACGAATACAATTTAATTGATATTTATAGAAAAATAACCAAAACAATTGGAAACTGAAAATGTCAGTAAACAAGACAAAACAAGTCAAAATATTTTTAAAATGTTATGGTGATGTAAAGAAAATGGTAATATAAACATTCAGTGAAAAATACATGTACATATCGATTTTATCGAAAACACTACCGTTTTTCTTTAAATTGTTTTGTTTTACTCGGATTTTTTTACTTTTAACCCTCTAGAACCACTAGATTCACTTTCCCATCAGAAAAGATACTTTTGAAGAAAATCTAAGCATTTTTACTGTCTTAAAAAGTGATGACAAAAAAAAAAAAAAATAATAAACAAATAAAAAAAAGGTGGGTAAGTGGATGTCGCTCTGCTGTACAGTAGGTTACAAGTGGGTCACTGTATAATGGATAGTATTAAATTTGAATTCAATGATATAATATCACTGTATAAGAAAAACGATTCTGAGCGGAGACGGTTTGTCAGTCTAGGTATTAGACATATACCTATTATAGGCATACTTATCTATAGTAAGTATAGTACTATAATATCAATAATAAATTCCAAATTAATCATATCACAATATCCATTAGGTAACGCGTTATACATCAACAACAAACCGTGGTACTATCATAGATTAAGATATATTATAGTATACTTTGGAAGTTTCAAGTACCCACAAATAAAATTATACAATCACAACAAAATATCTAAAATAGTTATTCCAGGTTTTTTAATATGTAATTTCGTCTAAATTTGAACTTAAAATTACTATAAAAATAAACTGTGCTTATGTATTTCTTAGAATTTTTGGTAACAGAATTAAATATTTACGTGGAATCTTGTTTTAAATTTTCAATCCTTAGATATAAAAGTTGAACATTTTATAAATTTTTAACTACAAAATAATTATTCAAATTTAAATTTGGTAAATTTTGTCAAGATTTTAACTTCAAATGCTTATAAAAAAAAATTGTGCCTATGTATTTGTAATATTTTTCAACTGCTATTGTAACAATGTATCAGGAGCCCTGTATTAATTTTTTACACTTTTTGGCCAAATAGATAAAACTTTATTAATATTTATAGAAAAAAAAACTAAAAAAATTGAAAACTTACAATGTCCGTAAATAGCTCAAAAAGAGTCAAATTATTTTCAAAATTTTATCGTATATAGAAAATGCTAATATAAACATTCAGTGAAGTTATCAAGTTTCTACAATTACGTAAGAAATCGAATAAATACCAAATGTTGTAAAAATATGAATTTCAAACGCTCATAAAAATTTAATTTGAGTTTCTTATAGACATTTTTTTTTTGATAAAGGTAGATTATCCTATAAGGAATCTTGTATTACATTTTAAAATCTTAGTTGTAAAAAGAAAAATTTTTACGAATTATAAACTCAAAATAATTAGGTAATTTTCGTGATTTTTCCAAATTTTGTCAATTTTTAAACTTTAAATGCTAATAAAAAAAAACTGTGACTAAGG
>NC_042493.1:81877154-81904734 GCF_005508785.2 Acyrthosiphon pisum
TTCATAGAAAAAAAACTAATTAAATTGGAAACTGGAATTGTCCGTAAACAGCTCAAAACAAATCAAAATATTTTGAAAATTTTATCATGTATAGAAAATGGAAATATATACAACCAGTGAAAACTTCATGTATCTACAGTCATTCGTTTTAATTTTACACCAAAAACCAAAATCAATTTTCTCGAAAACAGATTTTGCGTAAAAATTCCCGTTCTTCCTTAATTTTTCTTTTGTTTTTCACGGTGCTTTTGAAAACTATTGGAAAAATGTTACTTTGACCCCCCAATGTACCAACTAGATTCACTTTCCTATCAGAAAAGGTACTGTTGAAGAAAATCCAAGCACTTTTACTGTCCTAAAAGGTGTTGACAGACACAAAAATAAAAAAAAAATAAAAAAACACACATCATTGTAAAATCAATACATTCATCGTTCCACTCAGAATCTAAAACATACATCGTTATAAAATGAATGAATCGCTCCGCTCAGAATCTAAAATAATGCTAATTTTTTTCTTTTTTGGTCTTAAACTCTTAACTATTGGTAACTATGGCCATTAGAATTTCGTTGAGGGGGGGAGATTACTGTTGGTTGGTTGAGGAACACGCGTGTATGTGGGGTGAGGATTCGTCGCTAGAAACCAGAGTGATCACCCATCCGGGTGCTAGTGACATTAGTCACTACGGCCAACCATTCCACGCTCCACTAGGCCCTTAAATAAAGCTGTATATAATATATATAATATGTTTTTAAAATTCTGATATAAATTGTAATGCAAAATAATATAAAATTTTCGGGTGAAGCGAGAAAAAATTTTTTTGAGTCGGCAAGTTAATAGGTCTACCACCCCCCCCCCCTCCCCCCATAAATTGTTCTTCGGGACGGCCCTGCCTGCAAGGGCCGTACATTTTTGGCCCAGTCCGGTCCATCAATTTTATCCTCAAGCCCGGCCCGTTCCAAAACATTTTGTGAAAAAAAAGCCCAGGCCCAGCCCGAAAATAATGCTAAGCTCATAAAAAGCCCGGTCCAGTCCAATAATTATTTTCTTAAGCCCGGCCCGACCAGGTCCAAAACATTGAAAAAAAAACCCAAGCCCGGATAATGCCGCAGATGGCTAAATATTATTTTCGTAGTGTGTTGTTGTTTTATTTTGTATTGACATAATATTATTATGGTACATAAAAAGCTTTATTTTACCCACTAATCAAGATATTGTTATATTCATTGTGATTGTATCTATTTGTACTAACGTTGGTTCTATCATTGTTATTTATTATTTGCTGTCGAAGAAAAATCTTTTAAAGCCCGGTCCAACCCTTTGTTTTATTTTAAGGGCCCAGCCCGGTCCAATGTCACTTTTCGAGGACCGAGTCAGACCGGCCCGGCCCTTGCAGCTCTTCAGTACCTAGTACCTACCTATGACAGAGATTACTTACACATTTTATGTCACTTTATATTAAATTATTATTATAATTTTTTGTTGTTGTCCATTTTATAAACCTTAATGAAATTTTATAAAATGTTTACAGGATAATTAGTTCTAATGGTAGAAAAAATGGTGTTGGAAGTACTGATAAGGCAATAGTACTAGAATTGGCGACTAAAATATTTAATGGTGAACTTGATAATGGTAATGAAGGCAGTGCAATACTAGGAGTGGAAAAGACAACAAATGGTAAACTCAAATATCTAATTAAATGGAAAACCAAGAACATGCCGGAACAATACTACTTAATTGACTCATACATTATGAGAACACTATATCCTGAGATGGTCATCGAGTTCTATGAGAAAATAACTGTATGGAATTAATAAAATCGACGAGATTTGGAACAGAACTATATAATTATTTCGAAAATTGAATCACCCAGGCGTATCATGATTTTGTATGGGTCTATCTTACCAATTGATATCTTTATGTATTATTATTTTTAGTTTTGTATTCTTATAAGACATTATAAACATTTGTATTGAACTCAAGTTATGTATTTTTAATGTTTTTTTTTTTGTTCAATTTCATCATTTAATATGGTTGATGTTTAAACATATTAGGGATTTTATATTTAATTAATCGATGATCATTCATTTTTTTTCCTTTAATCACTGAGTTGATGAAAAATATATTACAGTAAAAAGATAAATTAAGAATTAGCTCTGATTTAACATAACTAGCTGTTCTATTATTATAGTAAATTTAAATGTATATAATTTTTTCTTCTCAATAAAATGTATCGAAATAAACTTGACGATAACTATAGATGTGTAAATTACTAAAAACTGCTGAACTTTGCTATTTTACAGGAAACCCTTCTTTAACTGAAGTAGTACAAAATACCAGTATTACAAAGTGGAATTATATTATCATTGGATGGTTTCAGAAATAATCATTTTTTTTTTTTTGTTTAAACCTTTGTCAAAATTATATTTTCATAAATTGTTTATAATAGTAAGTTTAGTAAGTTAAGTGCTAATGTAAATTTTCTATGTTGTACATTTGTAAGATAGAGACAACATAATATATATTATGCGGGTGAAACATCCTCAAACACATTTTTTTTTCATAATTGAAGAAGGTAAAAGCAGGGTTTATCAGAACGAAGATGTTTAAAAAAATATGTAATTTATTGGTTTTCAATGTAGTTTAAAAATTAATTATAGTATAATGAAATAAATCAATCAACAAAAATAAATAAGTAAAGTCATCACAAGTATTACACTAAGACATATGACATAAAAATGTTTTAAATTTACTATTATAATACAAAATAAATAATTCTGTACACAATTTATACACACAGATTAGTATCTAAATTCCCTATAAAAAAACATGCTGTAGTTGTAACATTGTTTACAACTAATCAAGTAGGATCAATTCAGGTTTGGATTTTTTATTAACATTTTTTTCAGATTTTGTAATAGTCAAACTATTACTGAGGTGCTGAAACTGTTCAAAATTAAAATTTTGCGTGATTGTTGGGATGTTTTGAACATGACGTGATGCCAATGATGTTTCATTTACCTTGCGGTTATCATTTGCGTTCACGACCGGTGTTATACTTAAACCTGGGCAAGAAGATAGCAACATGGCAGGACTCAACGACACAGTAGCAGTTTTTTTAATTTCTGGACTTTTATTCTGGAGAATTGTAGATTTTAAACGAGCCTGTTCAGCAGCAGAATCTAGGTCTATGTATACCGATTTTGGATTACGTGAGTTTGTTGGCTTCATAATTATAGTTGGTTTTGACTTGTCCACAGTTAAAAGTGTCGCGGCCATTGGTTGTTTGACAGCTTTCTGTTTTACTGAAGACAAATTGTTCTGCTTTTGCTTTTGAGACTGGCCTATGTTATTAGGTAGTTTATTGATTTCTACAATTGAATCCAAGTTATGTGATGGTTTTAATTCATTCTGTACATTGTGTGAAATATTCAAGGGTTTACATAGTTCCAAACGATTAGTTTTTGCTTTTTTTGTGGGTTTATTGTTAGATAACTTAGAATTTCGTACAATTTTTGATTCAATACTGACTTTAATACTAGAACTTTTTTTTTGTTTACCATTTGCCAGTCTATGGACATCTGATTTGTCAGTTTTGGAAATGGTAGACCGTTTGGATTCTGCTTTTGGTTTATTACTGTTTTTTTTTAGTTTCTGTTTCGTTGCTTGCAACTTTTGCTGCAATGTGTAGTTATAACTTGTCTCTTGTGTCATTGGGAACAATGGGGATTGTGTATAGGGAGCAAACATAGACATAATTTGATTGGATAACTGTGTATTCATTGGTAGTGGATGTGAGACTTGTGGGGAATAAAGCCGTTTTTGGTTTTCAAGTGACATCTGAGCTGACAAAGCTTGCGACGAATTCAATATACTAGTAGATTGGGAGTTGGCAATTGGCGATGTAAGATTCTAAAAAAAAAAACATTATTCAGTTATTAAAAACATTTTAAGAATAGATAAACAAAAACCAATTTAAGATTATTAAGATAATTGCTAAAAATGCAACCCTAATATAAGTTACTCATATTAAAAATGTCATCCAGGATAATTTTTCTGGGCTTACGTGAAGTTATTAAAATTGTAGGTGATTGATAATAGTGACCTGAGAAGAGATTTTCAACCATTTTCATGATTTAACTATGGTAGACGTTATAAGAAAAGCCTACTAGGGTCTATCAGGCTTCCCTTTGTGTAAAAAGTGTTCAATAAAGGCGGGTTCACAACTACCCGTGTTGTGTCGTGTCGTGTGAATTGTGAATTCCGAATCAGGACGATACCAACTTGGTATCTAATCAAAATATAATAGATACCATAGGTATTAGATAGATAACAGTAAACAAATCTACCAAGGCGTAAACATTGTGACCAGCACGATCAAAAGTTGAATTAATTCAACTCCGCGGTAATCGCGGTATCGTGTTGGTCGATACGTACATATTTTATTATCACATTTTGGTGAACCAATCAGAAAAAACGATTTTGCACGACACGACACGGGCAGTTGTGAACCCGCCTTTATTCAACTCAGTGGTTTACCCAGATATTATTTGTTTTATAGTTTATTTATAATTATAATTATAATTATTACTATTATAATAAATTACTTAGAATTTTGATATAGGTTGAGTAATTAAGAAAGCTGTGTAATGTGTATTAACATGACTGTCAAATTAAAACAAAATGAACCAAACACTAATAATATATTATAATTTGTATACAGTATAATTCTTGACAAACTGGGAAACCCGGTAATTATTTTGTTTGATTTATCGAAATAATGTATAGGGAGAACATGAATTTATTTTTATGAAGGTACTAGCTGCAGCTGGTGCACTTTGGTGTAAGTGAACCTTCTTTCGTTGGGGTACCCTTGGTTGGGAATATACCTAATTGAGAGTTGAGAAAGGTAGAGGGGAGCCATCAAATAGGGATTTCCCAGTTCACCAATGTTTACCTCATTTTATTTAAATTCATGTTCAACACGTTCACTGCAGATGACACCAAATGGCATCATTTTACATAGTTCACATATGCTGAATGATGTTAATTGGCTTCATGTACCTTGTTATTTAATAGACATAATTTGGTCAGCATTAAGATTAAACTTTTTGTTTTTTGTCAGTGACTTCTATAAGCATTGTTTCATACTCAAGTGTAAACCTTACACTGATATTTTAATTTTTCAATTTTTAGGAAATTTTTTTTTAAGACTACAAATTTTTCCGCGCAACGACAAGTATACACAAATATGATCCACAGTGAACTTGTTAAACATATCTATAGCTGTAATTACAACTAATAAATGTACTCTTTTAACTAAGCTGTATACAATAGTTGAATGGTTTAAATTAAAAAAACAAAATATATATTAATAATTTAGTTGGCACAAACATGTAATTGCTACGCCACTATAGTCAGTTTGCAATAAGAAGAAATGGTATAAATGCATTTTTAACAAAATGCTGTTATATTTAAAAAAAATAAAAAGATACACAAACTCTTTAATACGTGTGGCCCAGGTTATAATTAAAAAATAATAATTAACTACTTTTCAACTGAATTAAGTTAATATTTTTCTCCATATTAACATTAATTATTTAAAATAAAATATATTGTTTTTTAACTATTAGCTTACCATTATTAATAATAAATTAACTTAACAAACTCTAGTTGATTATTTTTATTAACTTGTGACACCATATTATAATCATGAAATGATAAGTTCAAAAACTATGATAGTATTTTATTTATTATTTTATTATATTGTTATATGTCAAAGGCATATTTATGTTACAATGCTATGAAATTGTTGGCGAATTAGAATTTTTTTTTAAAACAATTAAGTTATTTTTTAGTGGTAAACTGAGCATATACTCTACAAATATCTTGCATTAAAACCAATTGTGCACAAATCAATTAACTAACAAATATATGAATAACCTCATATCGGAATTCTAAGAATGAAAACCTATATAGTATATTAATATAGTTATATAGTTATATTTAATTAAACTGTATACAGTTAGATATTAACATTTATTATATACAGTTTCAATTAAAAATTATTAACATTTGCTTTCGGTTTATTCAATTGTTTCTGGATTTTTATTTATATACTTACATTTTCATTATTTGCAATATTGCTTTTGTACTCAATTTCTTTTTCCTTTGTTTGAAGCTTTTGACAATACTTTATTATGATATCATTAGATACATCGTCCTATAACATTAAGACAAAAAACATTAATTTTAACTAATATAAATTAATTCTTATTATTAATAAAGAATACTGTATTCTAAAATTCCTACTAGGGTGTACAGTTTTAAAAACCTCTTCTAAGCCCGGTGTACTGCCAATTGCGCAGGGTACTTTCAGCACACGTTAATTGAGAGTGGTAATTAACGACAATTAAGCGCATACAGCATTAAAGCGCGCGTCAAATTAGCGCAACAAATATTAGATTTAAAAATATATTTCTATCTAATTAAAAGAATTTCCTTGTTATCGGTGCAGCAGCAGTAGTTATTACCTATAAGTACCTAAATAATCAAGATTATCTTATATAGGTAACTAGTATAAAATTATTTAATGCAATATCAATTGTGGTTGGTATACAAAGTCTTTCAACATAATCCTGTTGAACTATATTATAGTATATAAATCATATTTTTTTAAACAAGTGATTGTCTTTACAATATATTATAAGGCAATGAGAAAAACAATTATAGTCATAGCACAGAATATAATAGACAGGACAGATAAAATGAAAATAAAATAATTTGGAGGTGCAATGAAAATCAAAATTGCTCAGAACGAATACATTCATCAGACAGTAAGTGCACACCAGTTTAGACATTTAAATAAGTGTTAAACCTAACCAGACTTGTTAAGAATACTTGTAATAGTGTCATAAATACAAATAAATGTCTCGTCACAAAATTATTTAAAACCATCAAAAAAACATTATGTGGAGAGCAGTTTCTTTTTTTCAACATGGAAAAATTTAGATCTTCTAGAATATTCAAAACTCTAGTTTGCTGACAGTATACTTTTATCATATCTCAATTGATTTTACCAATTATATATGATACATACAATTCAGTTTTCTAATGTCATACTGTTGGTATATATTTTGTAACCGGACAAAAAAGAAAGCACTTCTTGCTCTGGAGTTGAAAAAATGAGCTGCTATTGCCTTTGTTTCAATAGAAAAGGTGACAGAATACTTTGAAGGTATTTTAGAAAATCAATTTTATATAAAAAATGAAGAACTGTTGTTGTCACGAATTTCATACTTCAAATGTACTTGGATTGGAAGTTTAGACAGAAGAGGAAAACGAAGATCTCCCTTATTTGCAATTGATATTTGGAATTGTTTCAATCGTTTGAAATATGATCTCCCAAAAACCAATAACAATATTGAAGCTTGGCATTATGAGTTATCTGCTATTTTAACGTCTTCACATTCCACTATATGGAAATTTATTAATTATTTGAAAGAGGAAGAAAGTATATAAATAAGATGGCTATCCAACAGCTTATTGCTAAAGATGTACCACTAACCAGTGGCACCAATTTATATTTCATGTTACGGGGAAAAAGTTCTGGTGTTAGACCCACCTACTTAAAAAGAATGTTTAGTTACTCTCGATTAGTGCATTATAATCGCGATATACTACCTAGTGACCTACCATATTCATACTATTATTGCCTATCTATTCTTTACAATTACCATTATTCTTAAATTATGACGTTGTTTAAATATTAAATACCTCTAATGAGTGATCACTTATTATCACTCACCCACCTGATCCAACCATAAATAGTTCTGGGGAATTTTTCCCAGCTGATAATCGTGTTCAGCGCCACTGTCACCAACGAAATCAAGGTAAAAAGATACAGAAAAAAAATGTTACATTTATGAGAAGATTTTTTAAACCGACCACTCAATGAATACTTACAATGAATAGCCCAACATTTTAATCTAAATACTAAATAAGTGATTTATATTATATAATAAATAATAATAATATTTGTAGCATGATTTTAATTTGGGAATTTATTATATTTATTATGTTCAATGAAGTTAGTATATTTTATTTAACACAATTTTTATTTAAAAGTGATTTATATTATAACATAATGTGTATTTATCAATAATACTATTTTTAACATTTTAATTTGGTATTTTATTATATTTGTTATGTTTAATAAATTTTGTATATTTTATTAAACATGATGCGCTGACTTGTCTTGCGCGTTAATGTTGTATGCGCTGAAATGTCATCGCTGAATTGTGGTGCACTAAAATGTTGCGGTTTCCTCTCTTCCAACATTATGAGGTTGGTCACCCTAAGACACCTTTACAGGGCACTGTTAATCGATCTATTTTTTGCTCACATCAGCTAATCGTAAGTCATCTTCTATTCTATTTATCCACCTCTTCTTCAATCTTCCTCTCTTTCTCTTACCATATACATATATTTCCATAGCTCAACTGTTTTTGAGTCACCTCTCTTCATCGTGTTACCGAATCATCTAAACCTATTCTTTTCAACTTATTCCTCATTTTTTTTTACAATTGATGCCACTCTAAGACTACCCCCATTAATGAATTAATTTCTTATTCTATCCTCCCTAGTCACTCCACAAATCCATCTTAACATTCTTATCTCCATAACGTTTAAACGTCTATTATCCAACATTCTGAATTCAATAAAACATAAAACATTACTGTATTCACAACAGTCTTAAAAAATCTATCATTTAATCTCTTGTCACTCAAAATACCCAACTCTTCTTCAGTTTGTCCTAGTTCATCCATACATATATAATTCTATTTCTGACCTCATCCTCATACCACCATTATTTTGTACTACTGACCCTAAGAACTTATTATATCATACACTACATGCCTTGCCCATACATTTCTTGATTAATTCTTCCAAAATCATACACAATTGCTTCTGGTATACTACTAATTAACCTTGGTCTCTTCCTTTAATCGCTATTCTCTATTCTTCAAGTCTCTCATTGACTTCCTCCGGGCTTTTTCCCACTAACACACCATTATCTATAAACTACCAAAGATAACAGGTAAGGGCTCAATGCTGAATCATTGCGCACACCTAATCTTACACTAAAGCAGACTTTTACGGCCAAAAGTTTTTTTTCTAGAAATGGTAACATTTTAAATTTATGTTCTGTATTTGAGTATCACAATTAAATGTTTGTTATTTGTGCCAGTAATAGTGATAATTTGATTTTTAAAATTAATATCTATCTTACTTTTGTTCCAACAATGTTTTGATAGACATTCAATAATAGCATCGATAAAGTATTATCTTTATGTTGCCAACACTTAAACACACGCTTATAACTTTTGTAAACTTGAATAAGAAGAAGTTCATTTTTGGAGCGGTTATTAGTTTTAGCATATTCTGATTTCATTCTCCTTAATATTTGAACACTAAGGAACAGTGCTTCTTTTGAAATACCTTCTCGTTCGTTATCACGTAAATATTTCCTAAAAACCATAATTCATTATTACTTGCAATATTATAATTATTTAAAAATTAAAAATATTTTAGGAGATGTGTTAAATAAAAATGTTTGTATTAATATTTATATTTCATCACATACTTATCAAGATCAGGTATGTATTTCAACTGGATAGCCAAATCAAGTAGCATTTTGTGATCACCAGTTTCTTTAAGAAAATCTAATAATAGATGTATACAGCGACTCATGTGGTACGCAAATGAACCAGGGCGGTCTATTTCACTAACTGGTATCCTCCAAACACCCTAAATTAGAACCACATAAGTAATATTGTCTAGAAAATATATAGACAAATCATTAAGTTACGTGAAAAAAGTTATTAGGTCTTTGTCCAACGAATAACCCTCGTTCACCAAAAATTAAATCTTTGAATTTATTAAAATCTTTATGAGATGGCGAACGGAAATAGAAGTGGGCCAACCGATAATACGATTTGTAATGTTGAGGAAATCTTTTGATGCAATCTTCTAAAGCTTCTAAGCACCTTTGAATTAATGTCCATCGAACTATGAAAATACAATTACAAGGCTATCATTTTTGCAAAATTAATAAATATATATTTGTGTAAAACTTACAGTCGATTGTGTCTTGAACAGCTGAATCTAACTTCATCTTTTTTGCTGGCATGTTTGAATTGTCCTTGAGCATACATTTTAAAATAAACATACAATTTAATATTTTATCAGCAATACACTTAATACTTACATTAGAATTTTTGGTAATAAATTCACGTTGATAACTAATTTTGGAATTATCAACATCTTTTTCAGATGTCATCACATGATTAATGATATTATTTAAAGTCTGTTTTACTGTCAAGTTTATATCCTAGAAAAGAAATAATTTAACATTTAAAACTTAAGCAATAAATCAAAATATTTGTGAGTAAATGTATTATTAATTATAATATAATAAATTAGACTCAATTTAATTTTCTTGAAAAACCTCTATAAAGAACAAAAATACATAGTTAGACTAATTTATATTATATGACTATTTATATTACTAATTTATATATAACTTCTGTCCATTGGTAACAAAAAAAAAAGATAAAATAACCAAGTCTAGCTATTTATTCAAATTTTATAGCATACCTTTTTTATTACATCCTTACAATTCACCACATCAAATGTGGATATGTTACTGGGTTTTCTACAAACATTAAACAGATAAATTTAGGTTAATATTAATAGTCTAATTAATATTAGATTCTGAACAGAGCAATGATGTAAATGTATTGATGTGTTTTTTATTTTTTTTATTTGTGTCAGTCATCACCTTTTGGGACAGTAAAAATGCTTAAATTTTCAGCATTTTTTCTAGTTAGAAACTGAATCTAGTTAAAAATTTGAGATGTCATCAGTAAAAAAATTCCCAAAAGTTTTCAAAAGCATCAGAAAACCAAATAAAATTAAGGAAAAACACAATTTTTACACAAAACCTGTTTTTGAAAAAAATGTATGTTGTTTTTTAGTGTAACCATAGATACATGAATTAAATATAATTTTACTGAATATTTATATAAGTGATTTCTATGCACCATAAACTATTTGAAATATTGCGACTCTTTTGTAAGCAACCTATCCTAAGAAAATTTTGATTTTTATTAGTTTTTAAAAATTATTAATGATAAGAAATCGAAAATAAAAAGGATTGAAAATCTAATACAACGTTCCTCATAAGTTGATGTTAGTGGAAAAAAAAAAAAAAAGTTAAACCACAATAATTTTTATGATCATCTGAAGTTGACAAAATTCATCAAAATCACGAAAATTGGCCAATTATTTCTAATAAGAAATTCATAAACATTTTTCTATTTATATCTAAGATTTGAAAATTTAATGAAAGATTCCTTTAAGGTTTTCCAATATTTACCAAAAAAACTGTGCGTAGAACAAGTAAGTGCAGATGAAGTGACACTTTTTATAACTGATAGAGTATTAGGCTTATATTGTAATAAAATAAAAAAAATACAAAAATCCATTGTATTACTAAAAATAATAATTATTAACCAAGTTAAATCAAACGAATACATATCAAATCATCTTTTTTGTTGTTTGATTTAGGCTAAGTTAATAGCTATAATAATAATTAATATTTTTAATAATATGATAGATTATTAGTAGTCACTTTAAAAAAGTTTACTGGAACATCAAATTAATTTTTTATGGGCGTTTGAAGTTAGACAGATATAAAGATAGGATATTTACCCGTAAATTAACATAAAACAATTTTTTTTTTGTATAAATTTCAATAACATTCTATAAAAAAAGGTTTAAAATGTAATATAAGGTTTCTTCCTCATAACTCATAAGTAGTTATAATAGCAGTTGAGAAATATTAATGATCCATGAGCTCGATTTTTTTTTAAGTTTAGATTTTTACAAAATGTATTAACATTTCGATTTAATAAAATTCAAAGCAATGATTTTAATAAATAGTTCATACTGTAACCAAATAATCTAAAAAATATGCTATTTTTACAGACATTTTAATTTAAAATTTGGACGAAATTTCATATTAATACCAAGAATAACGATTTTAGTGATTTTGTTGTAATTTAAAAATATGATTCGTGGGTGTATGAAACTTTAAGATTATATGATTATATTTTATACACACAATGCCATTTACGAATGTTTTTTTTTTTGGCAAAATAAAGTTTAACCTATTGAAGATTGTAGTAATAATAGTAAAGTTAGTTATTTTAATCACAATAATATCATCAAACATACTTAGTAATATTATCGGCTGACAGACTGTTTTCGCTCAGAATTGTTTTTTGTATACAATGATTTTATATTATTGATTCAAAATTTAACACATACATTATAGTCATAGGCGCAAATAGACAAATTATTTTGGGGGGACTAAAGCCCCTCCTATAATATTTTCTAAAAATTATATTATATGCTCAGTACTAATTATTAACTTTTGAACTGGGGGGACTTGGCAGAAATGTGGGGGAACTAAGTCCCCCTAAGCCCCCACCTATTTGCGCCAATGGTTATAGTGACTTTCACACCTAATGTACAGCAGAGCGTTACCCACTAACCCGCTTTTATATTAATCTTACTTAGTTTTATCAGCAATAGGGGACATATCAGATATTTCATCTAATGCTATTTTAATTTTACTATATAATTCTTCATTTAATGATTGGTTTTCATGTTTTTCTAACAACTTCAATGCTCCAGCGTGGATTCTGTAATAAATCTGAAATCAAAATTAATTTTCTTATGTAATTAAAAATATTACAGATACATTAATGATCAGATGAAACATTCTATATTATTTAATATTTATTAAATTAATGTAGCAGGGCCGTATTAAGGGGCAATATACAGGGAGCAGACAAAAATATAACGCCCCTAATTCAGTTACTCAGTTTTTTACAAATAAATAACCAAAAAAAATATATATATATTTTACATTTTCATTTTACTTATACAAAAAACCTGTAATATTCTAACTTAACTGTCATCTATACTCCGCGTGCCGAGAGAGCGCAAGTCGGCGGCGACCAAAACTCGTCGTAGTCGGCGCATCTCCCACCAACGCCACTCCCACCGTCGGATGATTAGCTCACATCGTCAACCGTCTCGCGTCGCGTCGTCGTGACTCGTAATTCGACAACAGACGATAGCGCTCGGTGGTTTACGATGGCGTATGACCAGTCGACTTGGTGGGAGAAATTAGACCTCGAAACCGCGGAGCATCATTTGGATGCGCGTGCAACTTGCGCTCTCTCGGCGCGCGGTGTATAGTCTTGCTACTCTAGGAGGAAATTCTGGAGCGGCAAACGTTTTGCAGAACGAACGCCAACGTTTGAAACGTAGAAATTCGTGGGCGCTTGATTTAGTGCGGTATTTTGTTTAATCGTGTTCGTGGTGTAAAGGCACGTCCAGACGGAGCAGCTTTTGCTGCGCGGCAAATACGCGTCCACATGGTGCGGCATTTATTTCCCGATTATCTTCCGGAAGACAATACTGATGATGCCGCGCGGCTTTGCTGAAAATACGTCCACACACGCGCGACATAGGCGTGCGGCACAAGCCGCGCGGCTTTCCTTTGATGTAGACCGCCTACTAGGCCGATCGGAAATTATGCCGCGCGGCATCAAAAATTCAAAAAAAGCCGCAAAAAATGTATTTATGTATTCACGCTAATGCCGCGCGGCTAAAGCTGCTCCGTCTGGACGCGCCTTATGACATAAAAATGGTGAAAGTGATAACGATCGGCAAAAGTATAGACAAAATCAACCACGGTTCTGTTTACTAGAACGAAGCAGACCAAACGCTGGATCTCGGCGTTTGTAATGTTTGCAGCTAAAAACGTTCACAGCTTCGTTTAGCAAACAGACGTTCTGAATTTCTCCGTTATCAAACGTTTGCCGCTCCAGAATTTCCTCTAATTCCGCAATACCGGTTTCTGATTTCAATTTTCAATACTGTTAATGACGTCGTGGTAACGTTCTCGGTGTCGCACAAATTAACAGAACGACCCCCAGCCATAAGAATTATACATGTCAATAGGTATAATTAACATAGATCAATAAATTATTATTATCATTGTGTTTTTTATAACATATGTAAGAATGTAACATGGCGGTTTTGGGCCCTAGTTGTACCTTACTGCGGCTTTCGAAACATTTGAGTCACTGATAGGTAATCGATTAATCGACACCAGTCCAGTATATCTAAATAGTCCGTGATCTGGTTCATGTATTTATATAATATATATTGTAGAATATCTGAATATACATATGTATTGTATTATTGTAAAGATATGTGTAGCATAGGGTTGACGGCTTAGATCACATACAATAATTGTACATGATCTAAGGTTATCTACTGTAATGTGTGTGCGTCGACCGGTGGGGACCGGTTCCCGGAAATTGGCTATTATACAAACGTTATTGGAATCGCGGTGGTGTGTGATCTATTAGTAACATTAGGTACAGCCCGTTGTATAATAAATGTATTGACGATAAAAATAACTGATTATAAATTATATAAATATAACTAATATTGGTTTGTTCAACGATGTCAGTAGGTATTATCGGTATTTGTAATTTTAGTAAGCTTATAATTCCTCATAAATATAATACATAAACGTTAGTATTCAAATGATCAGATCGATTATACGACAAATAAAATTGGATAGGTACACAATTATATTATTTTAATTCAAATTTTTTTATATTTAAAATTTTAATTTGTTTTTTTGATTTTTACAAACTGAATCGCAAATTTTATCGAATATCATATTACAAGTTATAACACACGATTATTTGTATATCTATCTTTAAATTGTAATTTTTGAAGTGAAACTTCTTTACAGAGGGTATATAATATATATAAAAAAGGGCGTGGCAGTTACGCTCCGATGACAGGTTCGATTCCGATCAGGGAATGAGGGAAACCAATTTTGATGAATTTGTTTTGATATATTTATCCTTTTTTATACAGAGAAGCCATAGAAATGTGTGTTGTGACGGTTTTTTTCGTACCATCTGTAAAAAAGTTTTACTTTATCCGTACGCACTCGCGTACTACGTACACTCCTTTTTTTGTAATTTAAAATTGTTGTTAATTTAATTATATGATTAATATTACAGTAAAAACGGATTTTCCAAAAAAGTGGTCTCGTGCCTTATTGAATATTGGTCATAGTTCTTGAAACTCGTGACTCGTGAGTACGTTTCATATTTCAGTACACACCGTCATTTATTATTCATCACTAAAAGTTTTGTAAATGACGATTCTGTCGTTTAAATTAAAAATTAAAAAAAATGTGTACTCAATAAATAATTGCGGTCTTTGAAACTTTTTTATTTTTTACTCGTATTAAAAAAGTTACCTACGGTTTAATCCTCGTACCTAATACCAAATTGACATCGACATTCTTACGTCAACTATATTCAGTATAAACAAGACATATACATGTACTGATGTATCTGCATGTAGTGTAGATACTCTTAGACCTTAGTTTTTACAATATCAGTTGCGTTATCTGCTATTAAGAGCGCTTTTAACCCTACTTGAACCTAACGTCAGCCTATTAAGATAAAAGAGTGGCGGTGTCGAAACATTTGAGGATCGATCCTCAACTACCCCCCCAAGGCCGCAACCATGTCGATACCAATCCATTATATCTTAGTCCGTGACCAGATACACATTGTGTACCTCAATAAACTTGATGGTTAATCAGATGGACAACCTTGAACCCGATTGCTCTCGATTCATCAAATGGCGAACCTACTTAGGGCCGGTATTACAGTAGTTGAACTCAGGTTAAATCACCTAATTCGGCTGGTAAAATCAGTGGTTCAAGCGTAACCGAGTTTTAAATTATGATTGTAAAACAGGTCTTAAATAAGGTGGTGCGGGAGTCGATGACATGGTACGATAATATCAATAATATATCGATAATATTTATCCATGAAGACTAGAGATTCTAGGTGTTTTAGTCTTTATGTATTTATCATACATATCACACATGATAACAAGTTTTATCTTAAAAGTGTTCCTTGATTATCAATCCGAATAATCCGATGTTTCATCAGATGGAAAACTAGATGAATATTATCATAATTAATAAGGAACACACGGATTGTAGAAGCTTACAACACTACTCATTGGTTGGATTGGTCACTACACCACCAAGACTATGACATTATTATAACACAATAAAAACAGTGGTATCCCATAGATAATAAAGATATTTACTTACTAAAGTAAAACAACAAATTTTAATTTCTCTCTCAATTTTGTATTTTTTTTTTTTAAATTGGTGTGAAATGACCTTGTAAAATTCAAATACAAGATAATTTAGGCATTTTACAGGTTTATATAAATAATTTCTATTTTTATTAAAATAACCCTATTTTTTGTTTTTAGCTTCTAGTATAAAGTATTATAATATCCTACAATTATAATATTAAAATGCTCAGTTGTGGGCTTCGTAATTAAATGTCAATACTCCAGATGCCCCAGATCAGTGGTTCTCAAACAGTATGTCGCATATTACAAAATTGTTTATTTATATTGTACGTGTTCAAACTTCAAAGTATACATTTATGACATTATTATGGGGTTATGACGTGATGGTTAAAACAATAGATAATAGATTACAGATCAGAAAAATAATTGTGAATATTGTCTCATCCTTAAATTTAAATTTACAAATTATAGTTTGACTAGTATTAGATATTTTTTACTTTTTCAAATATCCATTAATTGTTTTAAGTGTGTTACCATTTTTATAGATCTAAATTAGACTAAATAAGTTTAAAAGCTATGCTCTTGATAATAATCTTACCCTTAAATTTTATATTGAGTGAATTATTCACTCTAGTTTTAAAAATAACAGGATAGTTAATTATTGCAAATGTACAATTTAGTATGTTTTATGCAGTACACGTTTGTAGGACGGAGACAATATATCGCTAGAGTATATAAATGTATACAACACGGGTATGGTGTTCTCTTAAGAAATATATATAAATAATATAATTTAGAAAAATATTATTCAACTAAGTATCTGTATTCTTTACCTCAAGCACTTCAATTGAATAATATTGAGGAGCAGTATATATAATATGTTCTGGAAACTTAGCTCCATAGGAATTTAAATACCGAGCAGCTTTTAAATAATGATCCATAAATACTGTTGAGTTATCATCATTTTTCTCAGTTATTTTCCCGAGCACATAATGATGCATCCAGCGTTCATCCTGGGAATCGCAATCAGTGTATTCCCAAACCTAATGATATATAATAACATAATTTATATTAAAAAATAATAAATAAATATATCTAAGTTAAAATTAGTAAAAGTTACATTATTGGCAGTTTCAAAACATTTTCTAGCGATTTTGATCATTTTTTCTTTTTCTTCTTCAAGCTCTCCAAACATTTGTAAGCTCATATTAGAGGTTTCCTGAATAAATATACAAAAAAAGTAATAATAATAAACTTATTTGTTATACTTAAAATTCCAATTTACTTTTGTTTATCAAAAACCTTAATATAATATTTTATTTTACACAAAATATAATAAAATGTAATACAAACTTTTGATTTATAAATAACTACTTATATAAGTAAACTTTACTTAATATTTAAATTTATTGACTGCAAGTATATTGATTGGTTACAAAAAATAAACTACTATTATTATTATTATTACTTAAATGTTTTAAAAGTTCAACAGAATGAAATAAGAATATAAACGTGGAAAAATAATAATAATACATTTTTATTTACTATTCATACTGCTTCTTTTTAATATTTATTACTTCTAAGAATACAATTTATATAATGATAATTATTATATTAAAACGGCGCTACACTTGCAAGCATTCTCTCTGTTTCAAAAACGCTTAACACAACAAATTGTACGCTCAGCAAATCACGTTTAGCTCTGTTAGTTTAAATTTTAAAGTAAATTGACTTCTTATAAAATTTAGAAGTAAGAATATTATCTTCAAATTTTATAAGACGTTAATAGACTCTAATTTTTTAACTAACAGAGCTAAACGTGATCTGCTGAGTGTACAATTTGCTATGCATTTGTAAGACAGAGAGAATGCATGTGGGTGTAATGCCCACTTAATTATCTACTATTTTATCACTCAGCATGTAGAATAATATTATCTGGTTGGTGTATAGTGAGTTATTACCTATCGCAGTTGAAGTGGGGATTGACGTGGACTAATAAAGTGCCAAGTCACCAACTCAACGTTTAATTATAGGGAACATTTTAGTTTACAATTCATTACACTAAATTGAATTTTATTTTGAATTAAAATTCTTGGAGATGTTTTACTATTAAGATTAGAGCTATTTATATTATTATTTTCATAAAATGTCATAAATACCAGTCTAATTACTAGAGATCGGATGTTAATGATCAACAATTCATTAAAATATCAAAATATACAATTATGTGCCTTAAAATATTTTAAATACACCTATTATTTCAGTAAAAAAGGGTTAATATCAATTTAAAAAAATATATATACTCTTTTGAATGAGTGATTAAAATCAATTAACTACAAAATACACGGCTAAAATATGAACAATTTTTTTAATTAGTTGCCGATTTATTAAAGTTAAATTTTACATAGGTTAAGCACTTTAAGTACCCATCAGGACTACACAGTATAACAATTATTTCGCCGATATTTTAAAACTTGAAAAACCTTTGATGATCTGACAGTATGTTTAAATGTTTTTATAAATATATAATCTCCAAATTTTCTATGGGTCTTACCCATAGACACAATATTAATAATGACAAGAACAATTTTTAATATTATATTTATAATTAATAAAATATATGCTTTTTAATCTAGAAATAATCAACACAATAAATAAATTTATAAGCTCAAAAATATCAATATGTAAAAATATGCGAAATAAGTTTGTATATTTGTAATCTATATTTTATAAATTGTAGAATTCGGGTTGCACAAAAAAAAAATATCCAGTCATAAATATCTCAGCTCTACTAATTATGTATGATGAATCCGTGGTTTAAATCAATCAGTATCATATTTTGATACAAAATTTTAGTTTTGTTTTTTTGACAAGTAAATATTTAATTCTATTGTATTTATTTTGAGAGTATTCAACATTATATTTAATTTTTTAGTCTACAATTAATGCATTTTGCAAATTTTACATTATTGTAATTGTCTTAGTGTAAAAATCAAAAACCTGAAATTGTCTATATACTTTATAGACAAAGGTTAGTGACTAATAAAGTAATAAGTAATGATGCTCTTAGTTTACTCAAGACACTACTTGAGCAGTCAATGTGGAATAAATTGTAGAGTCGTACTCTAATTTGTATAGATAACCATAAAATAAAGTAATGCAATTTGATCAGTTTAAAGTACTAAAAACTATAAATAATTTAAATACACACCTGTTTCAATAAACGTGAACAAAAGGAATGAATACTATACGTAAATGTTCCATATTCAATAAGAAGAGTTGTATTTTCAGGACTTATTTTAAGAGAGTGCTTATAGCATCGACCAGTCATATGAGCTCTTCTAATTATGTCAGCTTCATTTTTTATTGACTCACACTAAAAAAATATATTTTTATTTTTTAATTTGTTCACACAAACAAAGAAAACGATTTTGTATGGACTCGGACATTTCTCATATCTTCTTCTATAGAATTCTATATGTAATCACTATTTTACTAATTAATACATTATTTATATCAATATAGATCAAGCGATTATTAAACAAATTCAAAAATATTATCATCATAAAACAAATATCAGTAAATGTTGACTTACTGAATTTAACTTTGTCTCTATTTGACTCCCCCTAGCTAAAGCCATGGCAGCCCAAGAATCAAAACGATCTAAGTTATTGCAAAGATCAAGTAAATAATATCGAATAGCTTTACTCTGAAATATAGTATTATATTACTAACAATAGTTTTATTTATATTTATAAATTCTAAGAATTCTTAAATAAAATCTTAAGAATTTACCCAAGTCTTGTTTTTAAAATTAAAATCAGCCATTAAATAAAAAATATCTTTTACATCGTTAGGTAAAGGATTATCATTTATAGGCAATTGGTCTGTTTCCCCTTTGATGTACATCATTAAATTATCCATCAATCGATCTGGAATATAAAAATAAATGAATAATGATTTATTTACAACAATGTATTCTTTATATACATCTTAATTAACTTTACTTGGTTTTATTTCTTCAGGTATGAGAGCTATGATTTTTTTAAGCATAGCTTCTGTATCAGAATTTACAGTAAATGTTTTTGATATACCATCGTAACTAGGTAATTCTTGCGGTTGATAAAAATGCATTAACTGTCTAGCTCGTGGCCATGTAAGTGCTAATCCCATGGAATGATGATCCTACATAAATAAAAATAAAAATTATTATAATAAAAATAATTTATTAAATATTGTTATTATTTTAATTTTTAATTACCTGTACATGGCGTGGTCTATTACGTTTGATTAAATGTGTATACAAACAATAAAATATTTGATCAACTTGATGCACTAATGATATGTTATACAAATCCGTATGAATAAAAGGTTCTATTTCTGATAATGTTAGGAATAGAAGAATACCATCTTCAAAACAACACCATGACCTCCTACACAAGTTTTAATAAATAATATGTAAATTAAAATAGAACTATATTAGGAGACATATTAAATGAATACTTACTTTCCTAAATATTCATGACCCAGGAAGAGTAATGATAAAGACTGTGGGATATTAGTAGTTTGAGAAGAAAATGAATTATCAGTTTTAGATTCCTCACTGGAAATACAAAAGATTATCAAGACATTAGTCATACATGTACACTGTACAGATTACAATAAATATTAGTAAAGTGTAATAAACACATGATGAACAGATGCTAAAGTTAATACTAAAGAAAATATTGTAATTTAAAATTTTAGCAATTTAATAAGAATAAATAAAATACTGGTCAATGAATTGTATTACAAATAATCAATTAATTAGAGATGTTACAAACCGAACCGAATAGGAAATTCCAAATAATTTAACTGAACTAAATACCTAATAGTTTGTTTCGATAATCAAACCAGAGAAATAAAAATAAAAGTCAGTTCTCAAAGGTTTCTATTAGGTATCACTAATCCAAAATGTTAAGTCAATAATTATGGTGGCTAAGTGATAAATAAATATTAAACAAAATTATATCAAATTTTGACTTTTTTAATGTTCAGTTTGAGTTAGATAAAATATTTGAAGAGTTCGGTTTGGTCTGGATTCGGTTAAAATTGTGTAGGATCGGATCTGTTCGGGTTCATTAATTTAGAGAAAAGTTTGGTTCGACCTTAAATATTGTGGTTCGTAACATCTCTACAATTAATTAATTAATTACAAAAAAAGTTTAACCACCCGAATAAAATCATAAGACATTGTCTGAATTAAAAACATCATAAAAATTATAACAGAAATATAAAGCAATATAAATAATGCCCACAGTAGTTAAGCATGAAAAAACTTACTATTTTACCAAATTATAAATTAACAACCACGGCGATACAGCATCAATTTCTGGATTTCCATCAGGAGTTTCTATTAGATATGATAAAAGATTTATGACTGATTGTATAAGTTTTGATTTAGATCCTTGTGACACATTATCAACTAATAAAACATCAAGTTTATTAAAAATAAATAATAATGGAATCTTTTACTGATTGCAATTTTGCTACTTACAAACATCTAAGCCTTCTATTTTAATTGATTCTAACATAGCGTAAAATATATTATTAATAAATTTGGCTTGATTGGTTTTTTGGTTTTGATCACAATCTTCTATAAGACTTTTACGATGTTGTAAAATAGCTTCATACAAACATGGCTCACACCATTTAAACAATTCCTTTAAAAATAAAAATTATAAAATAAAACATTAAAATTGAATTACATATCCTTACATGGTAGTTTTTTAACTCTAAAAATGAATTTAGCATAAATATGTATTGGTTCATTCGTGTCATAGTTTGATAACTTGGTATTTCCATGTAAGTAAATTGGGGTTTTAAAGTTTCTTTCAAAATATTCACAACACTTAGATATTCTTTTGAATCGTACAGACTTTTTACTGTGCTTAATAAATTATTCCTGAAAATTAATATGTTTTAAAAATACATATATAAATAAAAATACATTGATAACAAACCTTTTTAATGTGATAATAAGTTTCTCTGCTATCCTTGTATTTATTCGGTAAAAGTATTCTAAATTAGGTAAGACAATTTCATAATCATCCAGACCACAGATGAAATTCAATAACTAAAAACATTATATTATTATGTTAATAGTTTGAACTAGAATCAATTCAATATTTTAATGTATATAATACATCAATAAATATTATTAAACTGATTTTAAAATATTTAAGTTTTTAAAAACAAATTTTTATTTACGACAATTTTTTTTTTAAAACAATGTTAATTATAAAATTATTTATAAGATTATGTGATTAATAATAATATTATAGATCAAATGTATTAGAATAGCATACATAACTAATGAGTAATGACTACATTAAATTTAAATATAAAACATTAAACATATATTAATATTTAAATTATAACATGGAGCTTGGTTGGCAGTTAATTGATAAAATTAGCATTATCAATGTTTATATTAGTTCTACATTTTCTTGAAGGTATGCTTAAAGGTTTATCACAATTTAAGAAATTGAATTATTTTGGCATATTATGGCACTATGGCCCAAAGATAGCTCAAAGCTTTTTTGACCAAATTTTTTTGAAATATTTTAAGTATTGACAAAAAATTTAAGGCATTTAAATTCTTGGTTTTAGTTAAAAATCATTGTGATAACTGAGTAAATTGTATACGTATTTCACATGTGATTGTGTGGTGCCCGAGGCCTCATGACATTACATAGCTATTAAAAATGTTTAGTATATCTTTCTACAATAATATAACTTTAAATGAAAATTTGCAAAAAAAAAATGTATTAGTGATCCAATGATTCATAACGATATAGCTCAACTCTATAAATTATAATATTAATTCTTGATAGGCGTTTACAATAAATAGAAAACAATATAGTTAAAAATAAATTAAATTAGGTAAAATAAAAAATTAGATTACCATATCAAGTACATCACATGTAAGCCTGGTTTCTTTATCTTGCAAGTTAAATAATGCTCTTAACCATAGAAATCGAACATTTATCACCATATGATTATCTTTCAAATCTAATATTGAGAGTGCATCATTTATGCTACCGATCCACAGAGAACAAAAGTCTCCTCCAATAATACTATAAAATTAATTTACATAAGATTATTTAATAATAAATATCAATAAAAATGAAAATTAGTATTTTAATGCATTAATACCTTCCTTCTAATGGCTTATGGCTAATTTTTAATTGAAAATAAAGATCACATAATAGTTCTCCATAAGTAAGAATAGATAAAATTTCATCTTTCACTTGTTTAATTTGTTCATCATTTAAGGTATCAAAATTTGAGTCAGAAATATAAGTAATATGTTGTTTTTCTGTATGAATCCTAATTAAATCAAACATCAAATGTAAGTATTGAAAAGTTATCAAAAAGATTTAGATAACTTACCATACTCTTTTGAAAACATCTATATATACTTGAATCATGTTTGTAGGCCAGGTATTTGTCCATTTGTTTGCAATAATAATTAAATAAATTTCTAGTAAATCGGAAATTGACTTTTTGTTATTAAGTTCAATAAAATTATTCAAATCATTAGCTTCATGATCGGATCCAAAATAATTTTCATCATGTATTTGTCTAATAATAATACAAACATAAAATTATTAAAAATTGTATTCAATATTTTATTTATTATACATACTTAAGGCGTTCATCTTCAGAAATATTATTTTTCAGTAAATTTTCAATAAGACCATCACTCAATATATCTGAGAATTCGAATAACCTATACAAATCCATTGTATCCATAGAATCGTCCGACCATTTAATTGGATTACATTTATTACTGCCATCTTTGCTAAGCCTTAAACCAATGCAATAATATAAACATAATCATACAATAATTAATAAGTAATCATTTATTTAGTTAAAAAATAAACTATACAATAAATGTTGGGGCATAGTATTCCATATTGATTTGACCAGTGTTGACTCATTAACTTTTGAATTTGCTTTATTTCGAGCTGATCGCCGACTTAATTTTAATTGATCTGCAAGTGATGGTGAACTTTTTCTTCGTTTTGTTGCAGGAACTATCATTACCAATAACAAAATAATAAAATAAAATTTATTAATTATAAAATATTAATAATAAAAATGTATTTTTATAATATCTACCATCAATTTTAAATGAAAGCTTTTCAAAATCGTTTTCAATACATTTTTCATCTACCATAATTTGACTTTCTGTTGTGTTTAGAGTTAACGATTCGTGATTGAATTGTATAGGTTCGTACAGAAGCTGAAACGTTTTAGTTAAAAATTTGAAATATAAATTTATATTAATATTTAATTACACAATTTATGTAACTCAGATTTATTGATATACTAAATAATAAAAAAAAGAATAACAGCAAAGTATAAGTATAAGTAGTAATGTGAAGTGTTTTGTGCTTAGCTTTTTGAAAACAAAAAAAATATTTATTTTATATTTATAAAATTATTATCTAGTATTATTTATTTATTTCTCGAAAACAAGAATACTGGGCCCTACTGAGACACTTGTTCCTATAATTAAACAATTTATACTATAATTTGTATTGTTGTGTATCTTTGCCTTAAGATTACTATCTAAAGTCTGTATTGGGCTTATCCCGTTTTATAATACTAAAAAATAAATATAAATTTTTTAATTGCTATAAAAGAAATTTATGAGGAATTTTGTTTTAAATCTTTAAGCTTTTTGAAGTAACGAATAATTTTTATCAATATTTATGAAAAAAAAAATTAAGACGGTCTTAAAGTTTTGGTAACAAAGGTTATAAAATAATTATATTAATAATATTATAATTTTAATAAATGTTTATATATATATTTTGTTTTTCCTGATTATTTTAAAAACTAATAAGTACTTAAAAATGTATTATCTTATATAGTACCAACTAGATCTGATTTGCTACCAGAAACACCTATCAAAGTTGATGATCAGAATGATCATTTTTTTACTAGAAAATGTATAGTAAATACACACACATCATTGTGAAATAAATACATTCATTGCATCTTTCAGAATCCAAAATCATTAAAATATATTATTATTATGTTCTACGTTCAAGATTTATGAAAAAATTCCATCAGCTATTTTTAAAAATGAAATAAATTATACTATTTACAATATTTTCTGGTTTCAAAAGAAAATTATTTTTGAACAGTATGTTGGACGTTGGTATATTTTATTTATTAGATATTAAATTACTAGCAATAATTTTATATCTGTAACATATTTTTATTATTTTAATTAATGGTTAAAAATCAAAAAAATTCCAAAATGACCTAAAAAATTTAAATAAAATAAAATTTTAAAATATGCAAAGATCAAAATGAAAAAAAAAAATGTATAAACAAATGATTTAATTTTTGTAACATATTTTCTTCTTACAGAAATCATGTTATAAAAAAAAAAATATGAAAATGGATAGCCCTATAGTCATTAATCATTCACTTTTAACATTAATCAATTTATTATTATGTTCAGTGCTAACTTTATACATTTTTTTTAGAAATAATTTACTAGTAACAAAATAGCAACCAACATTTTTTAAATTAAATAAGCTATAATTACCGAATGTTCATAACTTTCAAACATATGATCATAAATTGTTAATAACCATTTTCCAAGTTGATCCCAACTTTTAAACACTAAAGGCCTAGCAAACAATTTTGGATTGCATTCCATAGTTTTGGATGATTTTCCTAAACATAAAGTAGGATCATTTTTCTTGATATCTTCAATTTCATCTAATATCTTTTTCTGTATATTGGTATCTATTGTTTCATCACATGTAATATCTAAACCACTAAAAGTATATACAACATTTTTATTTAAAATTATACATTGTTTTAAATTGAAATATTTTAAACTATATTTTACTTACCCGTCTGAGCAATAACTTTTAAAATAGGATATTAATGATGGAAATTTTTTGAATATTATTTCTTTGATAAAATGTCCTTTTAAATATCCAGAATCTAAATTAAGTGACATGCTTATATGATATAAACAACACACATATTCGTTGCTTGCATACAATAAAGTTATCAATTTATCCAAAGTAGGCCAATGATTAGGATTACATTTAATACCCTGAAAAATAATGTTTTATTACTTAATTGTTATTGTTGTAAGAAAGACTTACAACAATAAAATACGCTGTAATGAAGTACAAAATATTCAAACCAACTTACTATACAATGATATAAAACAAATAGGTCACTACAAAAACTTTATTAAATATTAGTCTTTACATGTTTATTCATGCTTGAGTTTTGTTTCAACTCACAAAAAATAAATATTTAGACGAATCAAGGAAGGTTTAGATAATAGACTATACCAATTATCTTAAAGTAGCTTACAAGATATAAAAAAAAATGAAAATCTTAATCACACATTAGTTTATTTGTCATTGCAATTGGTTCATGTAAGAAAACAAAGTTACTTATTACTATTCGCCGCAGGTTTCATTTCTACCCAGGAAACACTGGTAATATAACTAGTATAGCACATATTTTCAGGGTTTTTAGCCCAGTTCTCAAGTAGTGTCACATATTAACTTGATGTGTATTGCCAAAAAATGTTTTTATTTATATTATACTTAGACAGAGTATAAATATATGATATTATGGTAAAAACCACAAATAAGAAAAGCAACTGTGGCTATCATTTTCAATTTATATAGGTTTAGCCTATATATTAATAGCCACTAGGTTAGCCTATTGGCTTAAAGACGACTACAGTTTATATTATTAATAATTAAATATTACACGTAATGTACAAGACACATCGAAAAAGTTAGTGCACATACTAAATGTATTGTGAACATTTATGCATTAAAATGCTGTGTGAAACTCCAACAATTTAAAATATGTTACATATGAATGAACTATTCTAACTTGAAATATAGTTCTTAAATGGCTTAGCTATTAAATATGGTTGAGAAAATGTTGAAGACAAATGGAAAGCTATAACTAATACAACTTGTCTGTGGATAAAAATAGAGAACCAGTTAATGAGATTTTGCAGCCAAAAATAATATCCCTATTCTTTCACATATTTAAACAATTTTGGCTTAGCACCCTGAACATCGATAAAAAAATTGTTACCTCACATTGGGCACAACACGACCGAGTACAGTTCGTATCGACCATATGTAATCATACACATTTGATGTACATATGTTGTTTACCCAAGATTTTTGTGCAATGTTGTCAATTTTCCATAACTATCCTCTGTTCAAAATAAGACCG
>NC_042493.1:81904809-81917694 GCF_005508785.2 Acyrthosiphon pisum
CCGGTCTTATTTTGAACAGAATATAAATATATTTGTTTTAGTTATAGTACATTATATATCTACGCAGTTAAATATCTTCAAGTTGACAAGACTTATATGCTTTATTTGGCCAAAATATATAACAACTAAACATATTAAAAATACTAAAATGCATTCAGTACTCATATTGTCAGAATAATGAAAATCGGTTTAAAATTGATCTATTGGTGAAATACCTTTAGCAAAGACAAAAATAAAAATAAAATTTATTAAAACAGAGTATTTAAGTATACAGTATAATAAACATCTATACTTATTACTTGGCACACATCTTAGTATTTTACATAATATGTAACCTAATCTACTATACATACTATGTATAGTAGGTTTATAGTTTTACTTTAATAATAAATAAATGTGCAATGGAGAATTTTCAATATCTATAATACCAGATATTGTTATATTGATATAACAATTCTCGGTATAATTAATAAATAAAGGAAAAAGTAGTTATTAAAAATTTAAAAAAACAGGAAAATCGCACAGAAAATTAATTTTACAATCCATGGCTTGTTGAAAAAACATGAAATTGTGTACCCTGAAAGGTAAATTATACTCAATTGTGACTTATTGCTTACATTTGGGATATACCTCTTATATGACCATATTGTTAAGATGATAGTAATCAAGTGGTTTTATTATTTTATTTTATTTGTTATTTATTAGTTACCTCTAAAAATGCTGATATTGCTTGATCAGTTTGATATAACTTGCTATGAGTAAGTCCTATTCGGTACCATAGATTCAAGTCAGTATTGTCCATTTTTAAAGCCTAAATAATAGATAATACATATATGTAATCAATATTATTATGTTTAAAATATATTATTTAATAAAATTCACCTCTTGATAGTGAATTAAGGCTTCATGGTAGTTGGATTTTTTTAACAAAATATTTCCTAAATTAGTAAGACAACAATATTTTAAATGAGCTAATAAAGATTGAGATTTATCTTTTTGGTTCAATGTAGTATTTACCTAAAAAAAAAAAAAAAATATAATTAATAATAGTTAGAAATTATTTAAAACTTATAGATGGACATTTTTTAAACATACAGATTTAATAATTTCTTTTTCCAATAAATTTGCTAGTTGTTTCTCTGCTTCATCTAATTGATCTCTTGCTAAACACTGTAATGCTTGGCTATATTGTAGTTCTGCTTTCGTTTCCTGAAATAAAATATTTTATTAATTGTAATGAAATGAATAATTAATTTAAACAATGCTAAAGTAAAAAATAAATATTATAATTTAAGCTGATAATTTGTACTATAACTTTAATGCAGTGGCTCCAATCACTTAGTTATTTTATGACATATGAGGCGTGTAGTAAAATTGGTTATGGGTAAATTTGAAACTACACACCTCATATGTCATATTAGATTAGGGCTCACCGTAAGAACGTTAAAATGTTAAATTTAATTGATTTGCATCTGAGGATTACATTTTTAAATATTGGTGGGGTGGGGGGGGGGGGTTGTTCCTTGATGTACAATGTCATGGTATATTTTAAAAAATTAGGTTCCAATGCTTTAATGTATAAGTATAATTGGAATAAAAGTAATATGCATATCATTGAACCAAAACAGTTTAGTTTTAGGTGATACTTAAAGTAAAATATGAGGATGACAAGATTTTACAAATTTATAGGTTATGATAAAGTAAAATAAAAAAAGATGAATCTGTTATTGGGAAGGTATAATATTACAGTAATTTAATTGTCGAGTATTTAAATAAAAAACAACTCTACAGTAAAAATATAAAAAATATAAATATAATATTGTAATTTATTCTTAGCAAGGTAGTGTTAATAATTTCAATAAACAATTAATTTTGTTAAGAATAACTGCAAGTTTTTTTTGTTCGATACATATCATGTAGTAATAAAAAAATCAATTGTTAGAACATTTGGTATTTGATATTTTTTCTGAGCAAGTAATTGAAAAACACCTACCAACGCTTCTTTAGTAATTTTAACCGGCACATCATCATTGTTGCTACTTTCATCGGTGGAACAATCGTTTAACGCCCTGAGCTTCGTCGGTAACATAATATTGTCTAAGAGATAAAACCACCGAAGCACATCGACGTATTTGAGTAGACACGCTAATGCTCGTCACACGAAATCTGCAAACGATTGCCACTGGTTCGGGCTGAATTGCTGAAAGTCTCTGCGAGCCGATTTCGATCAGTCGAGGCAAGAAAGGCAGGAACTGTGTTTCGAACACATTTCATATAAGTACGGAATTATAATTTCATTAAGTATAAAAATAACAATATTGTGCGATGTGTATCATTACAACAAAAAACTGAATGCATGCGGACGCTAATTAAACAATAATAAGTAACATGACAAAATAATTTATTTTGTCATGATAAGTAATAAGTAATAACGCTCTCCGAGTCAATAATTAGTATCTGATAACAAATTACGTTAAACAACGAACCGTTTCTACGGTAAATCGGCTGCGTTCGTCGGTTATCTGGGTATCATTAGACTATGATTTGGGTGGGGTAAAAAAGTAAATATTATAATAATTAATGAACGCAGCTGCTGGTTTTTATGGGATATGTAAAAACTAAACGTTATCAAAACGTTTCACGAAGCTGTAGTCAAGTAGTAAATGATAATATTATGAAAAAAAAAAAAATGTCGACGACCAAAATTCCTGTGTTGTAGATACGTCTACCGGCATTTCTTAGTTATTTCGAGGTGTTATACATCTTTGCTGCCTATACTGCTATTCGCTATAATATGTTAATGCGATGTTTGATCGGGTTTCGCACGAACTAATCTTAATAGTGGTTTTTGGGTATCCATTGTTATCAGTAATTATTTTGTCTTGTTTTTTCTTGTTTGTTTAGTTTTAACTTTAAAGTTTTAATACTTGTAATGGTTAAGGATCTATATGACTTATGAGTTTTTAGTGATTAAGAAACTTCAAACGTTTAAAATAAACGAACTGTCGCGAATCAAACACACATTTTTCGTTTGACGCCATCCGGTGATATCAGTTTCAGTTTTCAGAAAACTCGTACAACTGCAACTATAAAAATATGGCAATTCAAAGGAAATATCTTTTCAACTACATTTCTTTCATAAATTATGTACTGAAGTCGTGTTTTAACAGAACCAAATCTCTAGACATAATATCAACAATGCTTCACGATCTCAGAGTCAACATCCTTTTTGGATCTGAAATACAATTTAAATGTGTTCCTGACAATATATTGGAAAAGCTTGTAACACATTATTATGACAATATAACAATTCTAAAACACAATTTAGAAATTCACAATTGTATATTTGTCAGCCAGGAAACATTAAACAAATTAAAATTGAACAATATGCAATGGGTGCTAGTCAACGTTAAAACTACGGGTTCCAATAGTTTACCTTTGTCACGCTACAACAGAATAATAGTGTTGAACTCTTATAAAGAATCTGTGTGTATTCTAACTTCGACAAATTTATTTAATCTAACTGATTGCAATCATACATGTGAAGTTTGTATGTTGAGAATTATCAAACCATTAAAAGACTTTGAGCCAAAAATAACACCAAAAGTATCAATATCTGTGATGAAACCTTTGATATTTAACGCAGAAACACAAAAACTACTGGACAAAACACTTTACAATTATTTTTCTTTACCAAAATGTGTATCAGTTGGAGATATAATAAAATTGGATTTAAAAAAGTCTTACCCAGAATCAGAATATTTAGTAGAACCTACTAGTATTTCAATTTATTACATTAAAATTGTTGAAATGGAAGAAAGAAGTGTAAAAGTAAATTTATATAACTGTAAAAATAAATTTTATATATCTAATTTAAATACTAAATTAAATGAAGTTCACTATTCAACCAACACATATTTACCTATGGAAAAAGAATTTGCAATAAATAATTTAAAAAATGTAAACATAAATAATTTCAATGATTTTATTTTGAACATATTTCCTGGTGGAATGAATGATGAAGGTGAATTAATTGTGTCAATGATCAAACCATTTATTCAACAAAGTCTTACAGGTGACAAATTAATGATTTTCTTATTATCCTTTACATCTAACTAATTAGTTAAATTATTTAAAATAACATTAGCTTATCAATTTATAAAAATGAGAGTACAGTAGAACATCGATTATCTAAACTAATTGGGACCGCACCTAGTTTAGAAACGTGAAAGTTTAGACACTGTGAATTTTTTTATACTGTATGTACTACCTATTGTACTTGCAACATTCATAAGTATATTGATATTGATATATAATATATTTAACATGTATATATATATCAGGAAAAACATATTTCCAGATATATTTATACCTACTTATTGTTATTATAAATATAGAATTATTAGGAGTATACCTACAGTCTACACACATGCATTATTAAATTAATATAGAATTATTATAATATATACTTAATTGCGTGTATGAGCTTTACAACCAACAAATATTGATGTTCGAATATGTTAATTTCTGTTCGGATAGTGGAGGTTCTGGTGTATTTTAACCATTATTTATTCATTTATTTAATTAGATTTTTTTTTTTTAGATTTTCAATCTTTAAAACCAATTTTTTTAGTTTACGGAGTTAATGGATGTGGTAAAGAATTATTAATTGAATCGGTGTCTAAATACCTTGGAATACAATACATATCTCAATGCTGTTTTAACTGGCCTACAAACAACATTGCCCAATTTAAAAAAAGAATAGAATACTTTTTTGATGATATTAGAAAAATGACACCATGTCTATTACACTTAGAAAATATTGAAGTGAGTAAAATTTATTTTTTAAATGAATTATTATAGTAATTAATTATATTATCAATTTTCAGGCTTTATGTTTATCTTCTACTAAAGATTTAGAACAAGAAATTTTGGATATATTTATCAGACAAATAAATGTCAAAACCAATAATCCTATAATAATTATTGCTACTGCAAACTCCAGAGAAGACCTAAGTCCGGTTTTCTTAAGACTATTTTTGCAAAGTCAACAAGTCGGAAATTTAAGTAAAATAAATCGAGAACAATTATTGAAATGGATATTAAAAAGAGATTCTGTTGCATTAGATAACATTATGATTAAAAAAATCGTAGACCATACTTCTGGTTTCAATTATACAAATTACATGACACTACTGCTATTAGCTGTAAAGTAAATTTATAAATGAAGCTGTTTATGTTTAAAATATAAATAGATATTCCTTTGTTTATTTTATATTTATTTTTGTTAAGGAATCATATGTCTGTACATAATATTAAATCTACTGATGTCATACTGGAAGAATCTGATATAATGCTTTCAATAGGTTTGTTAATCATAATTTACATGTTTATATATTATTGTATTATATTAAATTATATTAATTAATTAAGCTAAAATATAAAATCATTGTTTGATTTATCTTTTTAGAAAAAATAAATTTGGTGTTCACAAAATCAATTGGGGCACCATCAGTACAAGTCGTAAAATGGGATGATGTTGGTGGCTTAATAAATGTGAAAGAAGAAATTATGTCTGCATTGAAACCATCAACATTTAATATGAGGAGATCAGGTAATACATTTTAATAATTATAGTATGGTCTTGAAAACATTAGTTCTTCGCACTTCACTGTAGTTTGTTTCACAGGATTAGTCTATTACATAGTGAACCATTACATTAATAAATTTTGTATGCGGCTCACGATATTGTATTTAAATGTATTGTCTTTATTTATACAATATTTTAAACCATTTTTTAAAGATAACTAATGATTATAATTTTTTACATAGGAATATTATTGTATGGTCCACCTGGGACTGGAAAAACATTATTAGCAAAAGCTGTAGCAACTGAATGTAAATACAACTTTTTATCAATTAAAGGTCCTGAATTACTCAATATGTATATTGGACAAAGTGAAGCTAACGTAAGAGAAGGTAAATATTTAATTATACACTATACTCCATTCCACGAGAAAAAGGTACACGTTTTGCACAACCAACAGACACCGACGATAGCACAGAGGCCAAAAAAACGTGGATCTTCTCTCCTGGAAGGAAGTATAATATAATATTTTGTTTAAAGTTATGCTAGTAAAATATATCTAATATAAGATGGTAAGAAGGCATATCAAAAATGTATAATAATAAGTATGTATTTTGTGAAATTATGATGTCCTTAACTCCTTACTAATATTTAAAAATATGTTTTAGTGTTTAACAAGGCTCGTTCAGCTGTACCATGTATTTTGTTTTTTGATGAACTTGATTCGTTAGCTCCAAAACGAGGTCAAAATGGAGATTCTGGAGGTGTTGGAGATAGGTATGGATTTTCTTTTATTCTTAATAAAATTTTATTTGCATACTTTATATATTTATAGAGTTGTATCACAATTGCTAACCGAAATGGATGGAATGACATCAGAAAATCAACAAATATTTGTATTGGGTGCTACAAATCGACCAGATCTCATAGATTCTGCACTTTTACGTCCAGGAAGGTATTTTATCAAATATCATTAATTGTAATATGCTTTATTGAAAATAATTATTTATTTTAGACTTGATAAAAGTGTTTATGTTGGTGGTTGTAATGATAAAGAATCAAAACTGCATGTCTTAAAAGCATTAACTAAAAAGTATGTATAATTTTATTCAAATATATTAAAGGATTAATTTGTATCTTATATTTAAATCTATACATTGAATAGTGATCAGACATGTTTGGCGTATGTATTGTACAGTTAATAATTAACTGTTTAATATTAAAAATATAATTTATAAACAATATAATATTATATAATTTTTCAAATATTTTATAAATTTTATCATCTTACATATTATAATGATATTTTTAAAAATATTCTAAAAACTTTAATTTTTTAGATTTAACTTAAATTCAAATTTTCATCTAGAAGATTTAATAGACCACTTACCAGACCAAGTAACAGGGGCTGAATTGTATGGAATGTGTCATAATGCATGGTTAAACTGTGCTAGAAGAGTTATCCAAAGACGACTAACACATATTAATAGTAAACCTTTTTTATGTTTTAATATAAATCCATATATATTTTATAATTTTTAAATATTTTAACTTATTTTAGACGAACAATGTGCAACTGATGAAAATTTATTGGTAACCGAAGAGGATTTTATGAAAGCAATGAGTGAAAGTTTTATCCTAAAATAACAGTTTTACATAACTAAATATCAAAAAAAATAAATTAATTAAAAAGACTGATATTATTTTTATGATTTATTATACTATTATTTATATATATATATATATTTTAAACCTCCCAAAGTCTTCTTTGTTACAAAAATCAATGATCTTCATTGAAACATTTCAAAGGTGTACATAAATATTAAACAAATAAATATTTTTGGATTATATAATATACAAAACATGTTTGGGTTATCACTCCCCGTGAAGAGGCTCTAGACTAAGTCTAATATTTTATACTATACTCTATCCAGGGAGAGAATGCGCAGATTCTGCACATCCACCCGTGTCACCCTGCCATCAAAACTTATTATCTTATGGCAGGGTATCCAAACCAATTTTGGTCGGCACACAGCGCGTTCTCTTGCTGGACCTGACAATGTATAAGTCATAAACCTTGAGAGTTATCGAGTAGATGGATTAGTGTATTGATCCAGCCTTATCTCGTGTTTACGAGCAAACCTATTAATCTCATCCTAGAAGAATGGAATCATCAAATCTCAGCGGATGTCATATCTGATGTATTGTTCTATAGTCGTACAAGTATGCTACAACAATTGGTAAAACAAGCTAACGATACACGCTGTGGTAGAATAATCCTCAACTCACATATTCGGAATGTATAGATATAATCTTATATTGGTTATTTTACTTTTTTTATAAAATTAATTTTGTTATTGAAACTTTATACACTTTTATAGCTAACTGCATACGTTGGTAAGTATAACGTCTACTAATATCATCAAATACATTTAAATACATTTCACTTAAGACAAAATGTTGAGGAAAACATACTCATACAATATCCTAACCTAACCCGCCTAACTATCAGTACGATAGGCGTTATTATTAGCGCTCCCAGTGTTAATTTGTTTTGCCAATACTGGAGAGCAATATTTTGGCAGCATTGAAATATTGAATAGTCTTGATGTTGGACTTACTGGTACAGCCCTATAGTTCTATTCCATTGGTCTATATTGGTTTAATCGCAACAAACAATAGACTTGGAAAGTTAAATTTGGAGTGCCCTCCAACCAGCTAATACCAGACTGGTTTAGAAATTATATTATGACTATTTTGTTGTTTGAACATAAATATTGTATTATATTATTTTCTATTTTAATTCTTAAATTCTTATCTGTACTGACGTTATCTTTTTTGATTTATATACTCATTCGATAATAATAACAATAATAATGGCTGTGGTAATATTTGTTTTATTCATTTTAAAAAAGTACATCTTTTTTGTTACAAGAATTACATAATTTATTAGATAAGTAGCCTTAGTAACTTATTGTACAAGACGTCATTACCCTTCAAAACTGGTACAAAAATATACTAATACCATTTATTTTTTTAAATTATGCTTAGAATAAATGTATTTTTTTTGTACCTGTAATCTGTATTCATATAACACCAGCTTGTTTTAAATTATAGTCATGTTTACATGAGCAAGTTATTTCTTGCCATTCATCATTCACCAATAGCTGTAAATTATAAATTATAATTCATCAGTGAAAAAATTACATTTAATGGTTTATTCTAAGTTACATTTTAATGCATGATGCATAACTTATAATAGAATAATGTATTTATAAATATTACAAAAAATTATTGAACTTGTTTATCAACTAAATAACTCAGTATTTTTCTGACAAAACTTAAATAGCATATTATTATAATTATAATTATATTCATAGTAAATTAAACAATTATACAAAAAATGTTATGAGAATTAATTAACAATAGTTAATACACAAAAGAAAAATAGTTGTATATAATAATAATCAATAATTAAAATAAATGTAGAGATCGTCAAATCAATGAACTAGTACAGTAACTAAGTACAAATTTTATTTGAGGACCCCATGTCTGATTATTTACGATGTAACAAAATATAGGCATTTGTATGTATTGCATATTAATTTACATATTCCAATTGAGTATTCGAGCTATATGAGTGAAGAGTATAAAATTAGGTAATTCACATTAAACCTTCAAATAAATAAAAAAAACACAAAAATAGTAGTTTTTGAAGACAATATTACAGTATTTAGTGTGATCATTTTTTCAAATAACATTAAATTTCTCAACCCTAGTATGATGGAATGAACCAGAACATTTTTGACAATCCTTAGGTACCTAAATATATTATATACATTAAAACTATTTTAAATTTTTTACTCTCCCAAAACAAGTATGCACAGTAAGACTTAAATTTTATATAAGTTATATTAAATAATATAAATATATATTTTTATTAATGTGGATTTAACATCCTATTAAGTATTCAATGTAATATGGCCTAGAATTGTAATGTTAACTGAAAAAATAATTGCATGTTTGATGTAACTTATAGTTTTTAAGAATAGTTTAAATCCAATAAAATATTTCATGGTTTATTTTACAAATAATGGTCACATATCCAGCATGCAGAACTTTGAATGTAAATTTTATCAGCATTGGGTCTTGACAAAATATTTTTGGGGCTAAGTCAACCTCCAGATTTTGAAACTAGGTAAAATTGGAAATTTATACTAATTTTACGGGGAAAATAAAACATATAATAATAACAATGCAGTATAAATTGAGACAATATAAAAGTAAAGAAACTAGAATATTGTAAAAAGAAATTGATACAATGATAAATGTATTAATATTATTTGCCATTGTAAACATACAGTTCAGTCAGTCATTTTTTTTTGAGGTGTCCATAATTTTATTAAGTCATTAGATCCTCCATAAACACAAAATCGTTTGCTATCATAAGTAGCACAGTTCATAGGTAGAGGTATATCATTAGAAAAAGGTAAATGTTCACCACTTTCAATATCAAATATTCTCATTCCTCTTTTTGATGGCAAAAACACAATATCTTCTTTCAAATTTTCAGTAACAGCAAATTGGTAATCTTTAAAAATATGATTCTTGTTAAGGTCACACAACGGTACGGATTCATAGTGATTAGGACGTAGATGACCAGTACTAACTTCCCTGCAATAAATAAATTATCATTAGCTGCTTTCAATTAATTTTTTTTTAAATATTTTAATACAGTATTTCCAATCATTGAAAATTTGATAAATTTTAGTTAGAGAAATGGATGTATTTTTTGATTTTTATTTTCAACTTTATAACATAAATTTCATAAGAAAAATTAAGTTAGCTATCCAATAATCGAAGGTCAATATTACATGCCAATTTATTAATAAACTAAATAATAAATACTGACATTAATTTTGTAAATGTCTTTTCCATTAATTAACAATTGAACAGTAATATAATATATATATAAAAAAATCCAAATACAATTTTAATTGTTAATAAATAATAATTATTACCAAGTTTTGATGCCTCCCTTGTTATCAACAGATATAACACTATTTCCATCATTATAAAACCGTAATCCAATAACTGGATTAGTATGGCTTGTTGATACAGAAAAGGAATCTTCATTTTTGAATTTGAAAACAAAATTTCTTTGAAAACGAATATCCCATAGGTAAATATTTCCATTGTCATTGCCAGTCACATATTGTAATTCATTTGTTGGATGCCAATGGATAGCTCTTATAGGGTTTTTTTCAATATTTCTCATAGTCATTACAACAATACCATGCATCATATCAATCATGAATACGTGTCCTTCTATTCCCGTCACTAGAAATAAAATGTTTTTTTTATTTTTAGAGTTGATTAACCTCAAATTTAAATTATGTAGTACCTGCAACATATTTGTTAATACTATATTTTTTTGCAGCCATCACATGGTTCAAAACTTTTGTACGCATTTTCACAGTTTCAATTATCTTACAAGTAAATGAATCCCAAAAGTGTACAGAATCCATAGTGCAAACTGTAAATACGGTACCATCCCAAAGCCAATGTGCTGAATTTGGCGATCCATTATTATCAATAGGGTCATGTGGAATTGTCATTCGCTTGATTTGATCAAAAATTTGAACATTTTGTGAAACATTGTAAATAGCTACACTGTTGTATCTGGATATGACTAGTAAACTAAAAAATAAAATATTATTTTAATTTATATATTTTAAATCTAAAATTATAATTTTCTAATTTAAGTCTATTACTATATGTTAGTCAAGTAGGTAATTAAGTACAAAAAAAAAAATTAATAATAATACTTCAACATTTCAAGCCTTATCTTTACTTTAAGGCAAAAGTACTAACCATTTCAGGGTAACATAATATTGAATAATTACTTTATAAATTATATCAATGACTTTTTTTAGAATTAAAACATAAAATATTAATTACTTTAATATTAATAACTTTCTGAAGATCTTATAAAATTAAATTTTATACCACCTAACTTGACTTTTAAAGATATGCATCATATCCAACGACAATATACTCTTAATGCATATTGATAAAGAAGCAATAACAACTTTTTTAATTTCTTATTACAACCCAGAATATTAAATTTTACATTATAAAATATACATACCATTTACTTTCTATCGGATCAACTTCCATACCTAAAATGTCATCTTGTACATAATTTGGAGCGCCTGTACTCATTGGATTAATGTAAATTGCTGGCAAAGATGTTTTATGAAGTGCATACGCAACATAATTAATCTCATTAATAATTGTACGACGTTTATATTCCACGGAAGATATAGCTCCAATGGACCGTTTTATCTCGAGATCAATAATACGATTTGGTTTTCTCCTCTGTTAAAAGTACCAAAAACAATTAAAATTATATTAACCATAGCAATATTTTATTAACAAATGATAATTAAGTAATTTCAATGTACCTATTGTTTGTATAAAATATAAATTGAACAAAAACTAACAAAAAACAGTCAAATAATATCAAAATATCTGAAAAAAGTTTATGAAATTAAAAACTTTAAGAAGTAGCATAGGTATGTAACAAGTAAAATAATTATAAAGAATAGTGCAATATGAGGCTGTACCCTTTAATAACGGTTGTTATATACCAGTAAAGAAACATAATAATTCTGAAATAAAATAAAACTTGTAAAATAATCTCAAATGATCAGTGTTGGGTAAATTACTTTTAAAAAGTAATTACATTACATTACTCGTAACTTCAAGTATTTTTATCACGTTACATTACTTTTTCATTAATAAAGTAGTGCGTTACAAATAACGTTACTTCATTTTATCTTTTTTTTTTTAACCATATTCAATTCCTATGATTTAATTATTATGTATATATATTACAATCATAGACCTATTATAGTATTATGGATAAATAATTTACAATCATCCTATATGGCTATATTACAGTCATAAGTATAATCATAATTTATTTTTATTAAATTTTATTTTTAAACCGAATTCTTTTCTTTCTGCTAATAAAGTGATAACATTTATTCCTGGAATGAGTAATATTAATATTAGTTAACTATTACCGGAATCAAAAATAAATATAATTGATTTTTAATTTTTTTCTGGTATATCCTATCGGCTTGTTTTTGTAATTCATTCAAAACTATTATTTTAATAACGTGGAAAATAACGCGTTAGTGCGTCATAGAAATTAATTAACACAAGTAATTTTGATACAATTGCATTGCTTTATGTAAAATGTAATGAAATTACTGCTGTGTTACTGAAAA
>NC_042493.1:81918148-81922439 GCF_005508785.2 Acyrthosiphon pisum
GAAAGATTTTAATTACGACTTTTAGAAATATTTATTTTGTATACCATAGATAAATCGGTATGATTACACTACTGAAATTCATCGTGTTAGGTACTATCATTTCTGTGGCTTGGTAGAAGAAAATATTAAATCAACATTTGGCAACCCTATTTCATGACTGGATCGGTACATCTGCGTTAATCGACAATCGTTTTTTAGATGGCAATGTACATAGTTTACCAAGTTGGTGACCAAGACACATAATCAAGATTTTCAAGGAAGAAAGTTTAGGTCAAGAGCGTTCAAGAAGTTACATGTGCAATATACAAGCGATACGTATCGGACTCAGACTTCGATACGAGCCGGTACGTAACTAATCCATACCGATACGTACTATTCCATACCGATACGTATCAAATTTTTCTTCTTGAAAATCTTCAATATTTACCTTGGGACCTTGTCCGCCGGATGGTGCCCGTTCCATGTCGACAGGATACGTTTGCACGTACAACAGAGCAGAACCCGAACGGAGCAGCAGTCTGTGTGCACTTGCAAAACACCGTCGGGGCGTCGATCGTCACTTCGTCAGCTAGTCGACACGAATCCACTGGAATGACTACGTAGTTAGGTGTATCAAAAGATCTGTACCTGTAGAAGATATTGTACAGATCGAGCCGCGACGGCGCGGTGACGGCTGCTATGGATACCGCGGTGTGGGCCCGGCGGGATGAGGCGGACGGGATTCCCGGCGAACCGAAGGGACTCAGTCCAATCCACTCACGCCACCCGATTCGAGTGAACGGCCGATCCACCCGCCAATGACGGCTGGCACAACTGATAAGTCTGCCACTTGTCAATAATATTATTAATTGTGTGTAGTTTATAAGTGGAGACTGCGCGCCAATATGAGAGCCCAATTGACTCTATGAAACACTATCAAAAATGTTCTGATAATATTGCCCACGATCAACGACACAATAAAATATTATTTTAAATTGTGGCGGGAATGAAGTACCTACGCTTGAATATGATAATATGATTCAAGACAGCAATATTATTTTATTTGTTGTACCTACGAGCATAATAATATTAGAATATTACGGGCTTACTCATTACGTGTAATCGTGTGTTTAAATTATTTGTTTTTTTTTTCACAGATAATGAGATAACCATTTCGCCAGATAATCAACGCTAGATAATCAACAGACGTGTTATCTGTGGTTTTCGCAGAGCAACCATAGACCTTATACTAATAGACGGAACATCCAGGCGGGATGCGGGTGGGTGGTGCGGTCTACGCTACAGTGATATATATATATTATATACAGTAATATACAGAGTATTGTATCATCTAATGCGCATGTGGGAGCGCGTAAAATGTCCAACATTTTTTTGTCTTCGACATATTTTTTTCAAAAAATATTTTCGTTGAAAATAATAAAACAAAAAGTATTTCATACAATTGTATTTTATCCGAAAAATATATTATAACCAGAAAATATAAAATTATAAGTGAAGATAACTATTTTATCCGAACAATAATATTTAGTCAAAAATATTTAATCCGAATATTTATGAGATAAATAAATACACCTTGATCCGAATGGTGTTTTATCCGAAAAATATTTTAATCAAAAATATTTCATCAATCTAATATCCCAACAAAAACACTTCGTCGAACTCCGAATAAAAAATTGCTAAGTCAAAAAAACGGGTCATCTTCTGCATTATAAAGATGTTAGGTATATCAATATATCATTAATAATTGCTAAGTACACTAAATTTAAAAAAAAACAGTCTTTTATAAGACTTAAGCATTTTAAAAATCTGTTATCATGAATAAATGCTAGGTAAATTAAATTAAAAATAAATATATTCAATCTCTATGATTTATTTTTTTTATAAATTAATAATTAAGACCTTTTTACAAAACAAATTTAGTAATATTTGTAATGGAAATTTGTTAAGGGGATTGGTGGCAGTGATTTAATAAGGGGTCGCGTATAGATAGGCAATTCGATGTCTTATACGCGTTACGCTGGTGGTTTTGTGCGAAGTAAATGTTCATTAGTGTGTGTAGATACGTTCGGAATCCGTTGTGTGTCACTCCCGCACGTACTCGCACATGTCAATAAATCAGGAATGGAAAACGTTTTTAATTTTTTCGTTTTCGTTTTTGTTTATTGATTTAAAAAATATCATTTTTGTTTAACGTTATTTTTCTATATTGTTTTTGATTAACGTTTTTGATAATATTGTTTTTATTTTTTTTATAATAGTAACGGGCAATATAGAAATGCACTTAAAAGTTAAAAATTAAAATTAATTATTCTTACCTAATATTTAAATTTTAAATCAAAATTATAATTTATATAAAAATTAAAAATTTCTGATATCAAATTAAAATGTTTTTAAATTTTAAAAGTGCATTATTGGTAAATTAAAAAGTAAAGACTTAAGTGAAATTTTTTTTTCCTGGTAAAAATATTATTATGTATAATACTATAATTTTTTTTCGTTTTTGATTTCGTTATTAAATTTTTTTCGGTTTTTGGGATTTTTGTTATCGTTTTTCAGTTGTTTTTTGTTTTTGTTTTATTAATTGTTTTCGTTTTTTTGTTTTTTTCCGTTTAATAACGTATTTTAAAAACGTTTTCCATCCCTGCAAATAATGGAGAAAAACGAAATATATTCTTCTATGCATCACCTATAAAAACTACCAAAAGCGGTAGTAAATTAAACATACTTCCTGAAGTTTGACTGTAATTTCGAAAAAAAGGGTTGAATTCATAAGCTCCTAGATTTATGATTTATAGGAACCACTTTTTTAATATTTTTTTATATAAAACCCAAAAAACCCAAAATAAATACCAATCTAATGCAATTATTTCATGAGATTTTTAAAAAAATATCCAAATTTTGTGGTCCTTTAAAATTGAAAATTAAAAATAAACTTCTTAGAAACAAAAGAATTCATACATATATTAAATATTAAAATCGGACATTCGGAAGTATGTGTAATTTACCACCGCTTATTGGTATAAAACGTACGAAAAAGACGTATGATGCGATCCCCTTAAATAGCTCAGTTACAAACAGACATGTTTATTTGTAGAAATAAATTCTCAAAGTAAATTATGTATTGAAATAGAATACATTTATTTTTAATTTAATTAACTTAGCAATTATTAATGATATCACATCTTTATAATGCTGAAGAATGAAAATGACCAGTTTTATTTTGACTTGTTATGTTAAATACTTAGTCAACATATTCTTTAACTATTTGGCAGGACGTAGAAGTAATAAGTAAGACTAGGATAGTATAGGATTTTGCCTTTTTTTTAGGATTTACAGAACATAGATTTTCAAGCACAAAATGTGATTTGCAGGTCATATACGATTCCAAATATAAAGTTTTTATTTTGCTTTTTTTTTGCATTTTTAGGTAAGTTTTTAAATTTTACGGACATTTTTTTATACTTTTTTGAAATCTTGGTAATATTTCTATACATTTTAATTTACACTAGATCTTATCTATAAAAGTTTTGAATTTGTAACTGAAATAATATCGTATTCAATATTTAAATTATAAAGATAGTGTACTAATACTCGCTATCGATAATTTTCAGGATAAAAAAATGTACGTATATATTTTTTATTTTATAGTATTTTAGATTCTGAGTGGAACGATGAATGTATTGATTTTACAATGATGTGTGTTTTTTTTTTTATTTTTTTTTTTATTTTTTTATTTATTTTTTTATTTTTTTTATTTTTTTATTTTTTTTTTTATTTTTTTTTTTATTTTTTTTTGTGTCTGTCATCACGTTTTAGGACAGTAAAAGTGCTTGGATTTTCTTCAACAGTACCTTTTCTGATAGGAAAGTGAATCTAGTTGGTACTTTGGGGGGTCAAAAGTAAATTTTTTCCAATAGTTTTCAAACGCGCCGTGAAAAACAAAAGAAAAATTAAGGAAAAACGGGAATTTTTACGCAAAATCTGTTTTCGAGAAAATCGATTTTGGTTTTTGGTGTAACTTTAAAACAAATGACCGTAGATATATGAAATTTTGACTGAATGTTTATCTTAGCATTTTCTATACACCATAAAATTTTCAAAATATTTTGATTTATTTTGAGCTCTTTACGGACATTTTCATTTTCCATTTTTTTTTAGTTTTTTTTCTAAAAATATCAATAAAATTTTATTTGTTGGATAAAAAAGCTTGAAAATTTAATAGAAGGCTCCTAGTATATTGTTTCAAAGGCAGATGAAAAATATTAAAAATCGTTAGTCACAGGTTTTTTTT
>NC_042493.1:81922489-81935940 GCF_005508785.2 Acyrthosiphon pisum
AAAATTTCACTGAATGTTTATATAGCATTTTATATATACGATAAAATTTTTAAAATAATTGACTCTTTTTGAGCTGTTTACGGACATTGTAAGTTTTCAATTTTTTTAGTTTTTTTTTTCTATAAATATCAATAAAGTTTTATCTGTTGGGCCAAAAAGTGTATACATTTAATACAAAGCTCCTGATATATTGTTACAATATCAGTTGAAAAATATTAAAAATACATAGGCACAATTTTTTTTTATAAGCATTTAAAGATCAAATTTTGACAAAATTTATCAAATTTTAATTTGAAAAATTATTTTGTAGTTAAAAATTTATAAAATGTTCAATTTTTGTATCTAAGAATTAAAAATTTAAAACAAGATTCCACGTAAGTAATTAATTCTGTTACCAAAAAATCTAAAATATACATTTAAACGGTTTATTTTTATAGTCATTTAAAGTACAAATTTGGACGAAATTACATATTAAAAACCTAGGATAACTCTTTTAGTTATTTTGTTGTGATTGTATAATATTATTCGTGGGTACTTGAAACTTCTAAAGTATACTATCATATATCTATGATTTTACCACGGTTTTTTGTTGATGTATAACGCGTTATAACTTATAAGTACCTAATAGTTATTATGATATGATTAATTTGGAATTTATTATAGGTACCTATTATAGGTCAATTTTTTTTTAATACCATAGATAAGTATATATATGTCTAATACATAGACTGATATACCGTCTCCGCTCAGAATCGTTTTTCTTATACAGTGATATTATATCATTGAATTCAAATTTAATACTGTCCATTATACAGTGACCCACTTCTAACCTACTGTACAGCAGAGCGACATCCACTTACCCACCTTTTTTTTTGTTGATTTCAGAAAATTTCAAGCTGGCCATTGCATGATAAGTCCAAACTTTAAACTGTACCTAGTATTCATATCAAGAAAATCCTAAATTAACATTTTTTTTTCTATTTATCATAATATTATAATTTAAATAATTTTGTACCGAAATATTAATTATTAATTAATAATTATAATGCATTTTAACATCTAATATTTTAAGATCATATTTTAATGTCATTTTTAAGTTATTTAAGGTAATTTTTTTTTAGGTTTTTTGCCTTTTGGGTCATTAAAATCCTAGCCTTAGTAATAAGTATACTTAAATAAATACAAATAAGTAACCACTAGTAAGCTATAGTAACATATAGTATTTTTTGTAATTAATAATGTATAAACAATATGTTGACTAAGTATTTAACATTACAATTGATCTTATTTGTCATCATAGGTATTTGTGATATTATGAAATGGCATTTTACTTATTTCCCATATTTTATCATGTTTTTTAAAGATCATTACTAAATTTCTTTAATTTTTAACTTAGCTCTTTTTTACACGGAGTTATAACGAAGTGTTTTTTGTGTGATATCAGCTATTTTTTTATGAAAAAAGTCGCAGTTTTATTTGACGGGATATAATAATAATAATAATCCATATAGCATAATGCATCGTTTTCCTCCTGTTATTATATCTTCTTTCTATTTTAGTTTTTTTTTCTAAAACTATAATGTAAACTTATTTTCCACCACTAGGCCAGCGTTTTATACTTATAGACATATCGTTACATCTAACACATATTTGATTATTATGTTTAATAATTGATGTGTTATGGGCTTGAGACTTGAGTCATAGATGGACCAAGGTGGCAAATCATAGAATTAAGAGCATATGATTTGCCATCGACCTTAATTGTTAACACGAGTAATGAATTTATCACCAGATTTATTGTTTATTTTATTATTGAAATTGTTCCAAGTTTTCAGCATAATAATACACACCGTCACGCTGGATCACGAATTCACTAAACAGTAAACAATCACAGTCATTAGCAATACACGAATTAATGGTTGCCGGCGACCAGCATCCGATAGACCGCACCGACGCCTTCGCGATGAGAGTAGTGGAATGAATAAGCGGTGGATTGGAGGACATTTACGATATTTTCGTTCCGTACGCAAAATCGGTCTTAAAAGTCCTTGCACATTTTAACTTATAAGTTATAACTTACAAACCATCTCACAAATCTGGTAGTTCAGTGGTTTTTAACCTGTGCGTCGCGGCTCCCAGTGGTGTCGTTGGTTATTATCAAGTGAGTCGCGTTCGAAAACTAAATCTGCCTGCCACATTGTTGGAAGGCGGTCGAACTGCACATTCCACTTTGAAGCTGCCAATGAATCTTCTCACGGTTGACAAGCCTACGTGCACAACGACCAAGAATTCAGCGACAGCGAAATTGATGCGAGAATGCAAAATCATCATTTGGGATGGATGCACGATGGCACATAAACTAGCTTTGGAGGCAGTTGACCGAACGATGAAAGATTTACGAGGTGATTCGAGACGATTTGATGGGGCAATGATATTGCTCTCCGGAGATTTCCGTCCAACACTTCCCGTCATTCCGAAATCTACTGCTGCCGATGAAATTAATGCATGCCTGAAATCGTCGTTTTTGTGGTGGCATGTCAAGAAGTTGAAATTGACCACGAACATGAGAACTGCGTTGCAAAACGACCCATCGGCTGCTGAATTCTCGAGACAACTGCTGGCGTTTGGTAATGGACACATTCCGATTGATGTTTTGACTGAATTAATATCGTTTCCGGCAAATTTTTGTGAGTTCACATCGTCGAAGGAGGAACTCATTACAAAAGTGCTCCCAAGCATTGAGGTCAATTATAAAAATCTTGATTGGATGAGTGAACGGGCAATACTAGCAGCGAGGAATAAGGACGTCGATAGCTTGAATTTTACCATTCAGAGTAAAATTGCTGGAGAATTGCGTTCGTACAAATCCGTTGACAGCACGACAGACGAAAACGAAGCAGTCAACTATCCGACAGAATTTTTGAACTCGCTTGATGTGCCAGGAACTCCGCCGCATAATTTACAGGTGTAGGATTTATATTTTAGATTAATTTATATTTTTGTGCGTAATTACGGGTTTTCTGGTGATCTGCGTTATCGATCAATGTGAATCGACCGTCGCCCGTATCTAGACCGGTCGAGCGATATTTATATATTATTAATTAATTGTATTGTATTGTGTGTGTGTGTGTGTATGCCGATCGGCCAGATGACCTGCGTACAGATATATTGTTCTCTCAAGTAGTCAGTCTTGAGATACGTGTCGCGATGACCGTTTCTCTGTCAATAAAAATAAATGTAATAAAGGAAAGCATATTTTTGGTTAATTATTATGAATAGTCTACGTTTTATACGAACCCCTCTTACACAGGTAAAAGTGGGATCGATCATTATTATGTTGTGAAATCTAAATCCTCCTAAATTGTGCAATGGTACACGATTGTCCATCAAGAAACTGATGAACAATGTAATACAAACAACGATCATCAAGGGCAATTTGAAAGGAGAGGAAGTCCTTATCCCATGAATTCCGATCATTCCAACAGATATTCCATTTCAGTTTAAGCGGATTCAGTTTCCTGTTCGATTGGCTTTTGCGATGACAATCAATAAATCGCAAGAACAATCGTTGGAAGTCTGTTGGATCAATTTGGAATTTCCATGTTTTTCGCACGGGCAGCTGTACGTTGCCATTTCGCGTGTTGGCTAACCGTCTTCGTTGTTTATTTTTGCACCAGAAAACAAAACTAAAAACATTGTTTATCAAAATGCACTCAACTGATTTCTGTAACAATTCATTTACATTAAATTCTTGAATTTTATTATCACTCTAGAGTTTATTTGAAGGCGTTAAGTTCACCGGGTCCACTTAATTTAAAAAAAAACTTTTAGGCAAAACAACGTTATATATCTCCATTAAAAATATCTCCGTATATCTCACCATAGGTGGAATTAAATAAAAAGGACAAACTTGGTATAACTTTGATACTTTAGAGTTACATCATACACTAACGTACATACAGCACGGGGTCCGCAATCTACCACAGGTAGATTGCCTATTTGATAATGTACTGCATCTAAGACACTGGTTTTTCTTCGTCAATTTGAATAATCTAATAGTGTTTAAATTAAACTTGTTTATTATTTTTACAATTTTAAATAAATAATACATCAACACACAAATTGTTGATCATTTTGACGCTTCTACCATCATCCCATCCTGTCACCATCTCCTGTAAGTCGGGTGCACGCAACAGCCTTCTACCAACTGGAAACTCTCCTAATCAAACAGAAAAATCATAGTATTTAAAACTTTTAGAATGTTATAATAATAATATACCAGAAACTAGTGTTAACGTTACAGAAACCAAATTTGAGTCAATACAATAAGTCAGAATTGACTGAATGGATAAGCTATGCTTCATATTCACAGAGAAATCGATATTCAAACTTTAGAAGTACTGTCAGTATTAGGAAAAAACGACCAAGGCGACTCAACATTTCGTAACAATTTTTATGGTTAATGCCGTCTATTTTTGGGAACACAAATGTTTTATCAAACTTATCGGCCCAATAAAATGTGTTGTATGATTAGTGATTACACAATGTACAACTAATAGTATACAATTCTTGAAATCCATATAATATATAATTTATCAAATGCATTTCTATGGTGGTTCATGAGTGATTCTAAAAACTTTACACAATCTTGCTGATGTATGTCTGTGTACACTTGAAAATCATTTGTCAAATATAATGTAGTGATCTAGATGTAGTGTCTAGTACTATATTTTCATTGTTAAATTGTCGTAGTGTATTTTAAAATTGGTTCTAGTTGGTCATTACGGATTTTGGTTGCAAGCAACTCACAATGGAAAAGTATTTGTACAACTGAATTAGCAAAATACGTTGTCGTTATTTGAAAACCCCTTTTAAATAGTAGGGATTGGTGTAAGTTTTGAGTAGGTCATGCTAATACCTTCCTAATAGGGGCAGTTCAGTTTAAGTTAAGGCTGTACGGCAGTGGATTAAGGTAGGAATAATATTTATTTTATAACTTATTACTTATTACCTATTACTATCTTATCAGACGTGGTCAACCAAAAGTCATCTGGTGAACGATCGTCGACGCTGAGCTTCTTAACGAGAATCTGGTCGGCTCGCAGTCGTGATAGGCAATTAACGAATAGCGTAAGTTATACAAGATTTACCCGCATATTGTATACTATACAGGGTATCGCGTAGCTGGTGAATTTCAGAGTCACGATAGAATGAATTACGTCAACAACGATGACGGCATGGAAACTGAATCTGGTGCCTCGTGCTTTGGGATGGTTAGGTCTCCCAACCTCGGACGCGGGGGTACCAGATCGTTTACCACACCAGAAAACACACCAGTGATAGGTGTTGGACGAACCCTCCCCTTTCGACTCCACGGCGGGTGTCTGCGAAAATCATATCGAGGCGGGTCTGGCATTTATAAAATCCTCGCTGAAATCAGCTATGAATGAAGCAAGATTAGGGGGAGAGAAATTGGGGTCTAGCCGTCTCATGAAATTGCTGGAAGATATTTACGACGCCGTGGCTCCGATATTAACTAAGAATCCCAAATCACCACTTCTTCCCCCAATAAAGAAATTGAAAGACGTTTTGGTGACTGGACCTGTGGGCAGAAGCATTGGCAAGCCGTAGATGGTGGAAGTCGGAACCGATACCTTACTGACCCCTAATAATTGATGGGAGAGTGAGCAGGAGCTCCAGAAAAAAGAGTCGGAAAGACGTCGTTCGGCTAAGGAAGGTGCGCGTGGGCCGTCAGCGCTGGCAACTCACATATTGATACAGGAGCTGATCCAGCTATAGAAACAGACTGCAAAGGGTGGAGGGAAGTTTTTAGTAGGAGAACAGCTGCAGCACCCCTCAGTGTAACAATGGTGCGCTTACCTATCGCTCTGAGGACAGGGTTGAAGCCCAAGGCAAAGCCCTCGGTTTTAGTCAAGGTGACTGCTAGTTCTTCATACGCAGACACCATTCTCGAAGCCAGGCAAAACAGCGAGCTAAACCTAGTAGAGCTGGGAGCTCAGGTAACCAGCATGTGCAAAACCAGGGATGGGTATTTGCTGGCTGAGCTGGCCAAAGGTGCTAGATTTATACTAGCAGTTCAGAAGTTGTCGTCGACCATTGCTACCAGCCTGGGTGACAAAGTAGGAGGAGTCCACAGCTTGGTCAGTATGCTGTTGTTGAGATCGTTGACCTTGATACAGTGGCAACGGAGTGTGACCTTCTCTCAGCACTGCAGGTGGTTAGGGGCTAAGGACGATCAGACTGCCATCACCGAACGCAGGCGGTTCAGATCACTGGACTTTGGCCCACCCAGTCAATCAGTAAATTGCTACTGCTAGAATGACTAGAGCCTCTGCTTCTACTGTAACCCACATCCTGATTGGATGGACAATGTACCGCGTTCATCCAAGACGGCCAGAAACCGTAAAGTGTTTCCGATGTCACGAATTCGGTCACCAGAGTGGCAACTGCTCTGAGCCTGATCTGTCAGCAAACTACAGATGCTGAGGAGAACAAGGGCACGAGCTAAAGCTATGTACGGTAGACAAAGACCTATGCGTTGCATACGATAGAGTTGGCACAGTGCGATTTGAACATAAGCTACGCTCAGGTGCATGCAAAGTTAGGAAGGAACTCTCAAGACTTCAGTCGGGCGCATTCAGCAGGTTGCCAGTGGTAATGGAGCACGCACACTGCAATGATTCGCTGCTTGCAAATCAATCTCCACACTCACTGGGTTGCACAACAGCTACTTTCGTGAACTGTGTTTGACATGGATATCGGCCTCATTCTCATCGAGCACAACATATCACCGTGTAAACATCCGTGCTAGGCATCCATTTCGGATGGAAAGTGCTCAGTAGAACTGACTACCATTGCAGGCATTGTGGCGGAGGAGTCTTGCTCTAGCTTGCACTTCACCTGGCTTCGCTTAAAGGCGTCAGAGTATTCAGCTGTTACTGGAATCCTAATGGAGACTCAGAAGCAGCCCAACTGGAAACGTTTATGAGATTCCTGGATGGTCTTAACACGCTATATGCCATTAGGGAAGAGAGTATGAAACTCTTCTGGTTGCAGGTGATTTCAACGCTAAATCTACTACTGTGGCTCGAGCACAGATGACGGTAAAGGAGTACTTGAGACTTTTGTTGAAAGCCTTGGTCTCGTGACTAACAACGTTGGTAATCACCCTACATCTCAGAGAGGGGCGTCCACTTCGGTTATCGACGTAACTTTCTCCAGCCCTGGTCTATACAAAATTGTGGATTGGGAGGTTCTCGACGATTACTCGGGTAGCGATCACAATTACATCACATTCAACCTCATCCCCTACTCCCGAGCCCTCGACGATGCCACTTCCACGGGACAGGGCAACCATCTTCGATGTGCTTCACGGAAGCTTGACCATGCTGCATTCTCTCGCAAGTTGGATGAGGGACCACCACTATTTTATGAGTCTGTTTTGGTGGATGGAGCGGTGGAGGTTCTAAATGACTACCTGGTCATCGACTGTAATGCATGTATACCCAGAAGAGTCTATGGAGTCCATAAACGAATACCAGTTCACTGATGAAATCAGGAAATTGCAAAACTAAAAGCCGAATACATCAGGAGTAGGGGCATTTATCTTAGGGCGGTGAAGAGACATGGGCCGGATGGCAGCACAGATAAAAGAACTGCCTTCAAGGCAAGGTATCACGCGCCTTGATCTTCAAATCCCAAAAACTAAGTTGGGCCGTGCTTTGCTCACCAGTTGATAACAATCCGTGGGGTATGCTTTATAGCAGGGATGGGCAACTCAAAGTAACTAGCGGGCCACATTTAAGTACTTTAAAATCTAGCAGGCCGTAGTGCATAGAAGAAAGCAAAAAGCAAAACAAAAAAAAAGGTCTTTCAAATTTACTAACATTTATTTTTTACGCTTTTTAGCGGACATTTTTAAAACAATTACTACAAAACATGAAAATAATAGTATAATAAAATTATATGAAGTAATTTGAAAATATAGCGCGGGCCAGATAAAAAAGGTATGCGGGCCGCCAGTTGCCCATCCCTGCCTTATAGAATTGTTTCAGGAGGGCTGGGCATACAGCCTCCAGGTACAGCGGTTATAAGACGTCAAAAAGAAATCGTGGATCACCTTTTCCCCCTAGGCCAATCATTGGTTGGCAATGCGTGCCGTTAGGTGATCAAATAGATCACATCTACGCACTCGTTATCGCTGATTTTAATAACGTAAATCCTGACAATGAGTAAATCTCCACCGAGGATATTAGGATAGCAGTTTCCCGACTGTCTAGGTGTAAAGCGACGGGGCTGGATGGGATTCCTAACGAAATGCCTTCGCTGTTTGGGAATAAGTCTCCTGACATACTCGCTAAAATGTATAACCGGTGTTTATGAGAGTCAGTTTTGCTGGTTAGGTGGAAATGGACCAGACTTCTACTTCTGCACAAGGGACTGGACAAGCTAGTCACTAACCCGTCTAGCTTTCGGCCTCTTTGCATGTTAGAATCCGTGGATAAGGTGTCTGAGAGGATTCTCTTACTAAGGCTAAATAAGCACCTCGACAAGAAGAGCGGACTCAGTATCAACCAGTTTGGCTTCCGGAGAGGTTGCTCCACTGAGGACGCAATCAAAAAGGCTTTTGATTTAACCAATAGGGCCAATCATGGTCCCCCACAAAAGCAGGAACTATGCGTCTTGGTTGAACTCGGTTTACAAAATACCTCCAACTTCGATGGAGAGGAGTCCCACGTTACCTAATGAAAATGTTACTGTCGTACATGGAGAGACGTTGGACTTACCATAAGGATAGCTGAGGGGAGGAGCACCATTAGGCCGGTCACAGGTGTCGTCCCGCAGGGGTTGTCCTTGGGCCCACACTGTGTAACGTGTTCTGTGATGACTTCCTCAGTATGGACGTACCAGAAGGGGTTCAGCTGGTCGGGTTTGTAGATAACTTAGCCCTACTTGCAGCTGCACAGACATTGGATGCCTTAGATGGTGTGGTAAACCCCACACTAGAAACCATTGATGCGTGGATGGGAGACTTCAACTAGCATGACACAAGAATGAGGTCCTCGTGTTGACAAAGGAGTGGGCGTACCGAGATCCGGTGTTCTTAATAGGAAGACGCCCTAGACGTTTTTTTTTAAAGAAGGTGTGATATCTAGGACTTCATCTTGACTTAACCTTTAGTGATAATTTTAGGACCGTCTCGGGTTCTCAAGAAACTTGAGATAGGGAAAATGGGTCTCTCGGCCAGAAGATACTCGCTAATAGACTCCGCAATATTCGTGAGTGGGCGGCTGATACCTCCAGATTTGGTCATCCCACTCTCGCTTCTGGCGCGCTAGGTTGAGTGGTTGCTGCAGAGGGGGCGAGGGTCGCCGGACCTCCCGCTCGCCATGAGCACCCCGGGTGCCCCTGGGGGCGCAGTTGCAAACTATGGAGATGATCAGGGTCCAAAAACAGCCCACGCCTAGGTGTGAACCCTGGGCAGGCAGCTTAAATCCCAAGATGAGAGCATGAGGCTAGTGATCTCTGAAACCGCCGAACTTGATGCTCTGCAGGAGAGGCTAAGATGTGAGAATGCAAAGAGAGTGATTTGTAGGCTACAGACTCTCGTAAAGACCCACAAGTATAATAGAGAAGAGGTCACCAGAGCCTACAATGCACTGGCGAAGAAAGTCAAGGAGGACGATACAGTCAAGGTTACAAGCGTGGTGGTAAGGACTCAGCCTCCCGACTCGAACGAGAGCATCCTGGCAGGAATATGGGCAATTAGCTCCAAGCTTGTGGAACAAGGAGAGAAAATAGGGGCAATCAATGCCAAGCTCGACAGTGGTGGTGAAAACGGTGTACCAACAGACCACCAAGCCCAAACCTCTAGGTGGACTGACGTAGTTGGAAGGAAGACAAAGTCCCGGTCAAGACAGCTGACAACCCCTCGGCAGCGAAGCTAAAACTGGCGGATGGGAAGAGACGTGGCGCGAAGACACGGCCTGCGGCGATTGTAGTCGACGTCAACAACCAGGAAGACTTTCCGGCGTTGGTAAAGAAAATCAGAGATCGCGTTAACTCAGAAGTAATCGGGGAAAACGTGGTGGGGATGAGGAAGACAAAGTCCAGCCAGCTCTTGATCGAAATTAAGGGCGATACAGGTGGTTAGAGCAGAGGTTTCTAAGACCATCGGGGACGGAATTGAGGTGCGATCCCTGGAGTAAAGGATGATGAGATCAGGGACTCGAGTCTCTGTGGTCCAGCGACACACATCTTCAGTGGTCTGAAAACACAATACATTGGTCCTAAGAACAGTCCTGGATTCAGGTGTTCCTGAGTGGTGCACGCCTGCAACTGGTCCCCAAACACCGTCTACACACTGTACTAGAAGGTAGTATTAGGCAACAAGAGGGTACTGTCATAGTCGCAGGGGATTTCAATGCGAAGTCACCTTCTTGGGGAGACCACATCGAGGAACCCAAAGGGCGCGCACTAGTCAATATGGCAGCTAGTCTGAGCCTTACTTTGTGCAACACTGGAGACAAACCAACCTTCTCCAGAGTTTATGCTGGAGGGATATCCAGGTCACACATCGACAAACTTTTGTCGACGATAGGAGCAGTCACCTGGTGTGAGACTGGAAAACGCTGGAGGAATATAGCGCATTGCTACACAGATATATTACATTTAGCGTAACGGGGACATCCCACAGAGCGCCTCCCCTCCGAAATAAAGTGGTCGCGGAGGAGATACGACAGCACCAAACTATTGAGGTTTATCGGATCGGTTGACCTCGTAACCGACAAAGATGCGCAGTTCGCCACGAGTTTGCTGGACCAGTACCTCCAAGAGGCATGCGACAGCTGCATGCCAAAGGGAAGGTACTGGGGAGGCAAGAAGCCAGCCTACCGGTGGACGCAGGATATAGCCAAGCTGCGAGAGGAATACAAAAAAGCTAGACGCGTATACAAGAGGGGGCACTTCCGACCAATCGAAGACTAAGAGCAAATTAGGGAAGACTTCAGGAGGGCAAGCAAAGAACTAAAGATAGCTATCTGTATGTGATTTATTGTGTGTGATAAATGTTATTTATCAATAAACGATGGCAGCAGAGGAGTAGTATTGTACAAGCAGACTCTTCGCCTGTCGGTTCAAAACGGAAAAAAATAAAAATAAAGTACCTATGTGGTATATGAGATACAAACTAATAAGTGGCACCTTGGCTTTTATGCACTCTCAGCACCAAAGCTTCAACAATTGGTAACTATATTCTTGTTATTTTGCGGGTTTACGTGTAATTTTGGTTACAGCACTGATTTGAAGCGAACGTTTTAATTTTCTACCAATTTTCTGTCCGTAGATTCCTTTGTATGTATGTAGATATACTTATAATATAATAAGCTGAACTCATGTACTCCGTTGCTCGTAAAAAATTGCAACTCTTAAAAAAATTATGATTGTTCAACTCCTTTTGGATATAACTCGCTGCAGTAAGTGTAACTCAGCCACCCTGGTAGGCAATGTTCAATAATTTGATTTGATGCTAGCTTGTATCTAATCTACCCAAATAACCAATGGAAACCAATAATAAATAAATACTAATTTCTACTATAGACTGTAACCAATGGCAACTATTCATAAAATAAATAAAAATACAATTTCCATCGTGAACATCAACCTAACCCCTGCTTGAGCACCTTTTTAAAATGTGAATTTCGGCAAATCCTTTCTTATTATAATAATGATAATTATTATTTTAATATATATAGATATACAATTTACACGTTTATTTTAATTAATCGATAACTCAAATGTTAATTAACTTAGACAAATGCTATGACAATACGAACCTTCTCCGTGATATACCCGGAGTTTATATAACGAAGTTTCTTTTCCAACAAATATTATAAGTAGATTACAAATACATTTTAGTGGAATCATTCAAAATAAAAGTAAACATCAATAAGTATATTTATTTAAGTGAATGTGAAATATAAATGAAAACGAAAATTATTATTATAACTATTTAATTACTATTATATTAATAATATTCAATAATCTAAATCACAGGCCTGTGATAACTGAAATATGATACGTATGTTTTTGATGTAATTTTTTCCAAATATATTGAAAATGCTGCATAGATAGTGGTGTCATCTCTCGTTGTAGATTCTGCTGGATTGTTTATCATATGTAAATTGAATGTGTCCATTAAGAAAGTTTTAAAAGTTTCCAATTTTATATTATTAAAATTGATATTAAAGTCACCAAATTGTTATAATTTATAAATTATAATGATTATAAATGCATAATATGCAGATCTTATTACGCTGTTTCAAATTCTCACGTTATACCAAACGCGACACACAAAAAATATAATCTCGGCATATATGCAACAATCAGTTTATTCTACGAAAACAATTTCATGAAATAAAAATGTTTACGCGTAATGCAAGAAGATTATAATATGTATATAAAATGTAACCAAAAGTTTATGTTTTGCAAGGACTGTCGTATAGATTTCAGTGTCTGGTTGTGCATAAAATACGCGCCCAGCACTTTTGTGGATTTCCACTTTTTCACCAAGCACTATGGGGATTCCCACTTTAAGGCCAGCTGGGCGGAAAAATGTCGCTTTCCAACGCTTAAACCACGGTCGAAAACCAAAGCTGGACAGTAACTAGTTAAAAAGTTAAAAGTTACTTTTTTTGATAACTTTTAACTGAACTAGTAGTTCTAATTAACCTGTAGTTAAAAAAAAAATAGAATGTAAAAAAATGTTTTTTTTAAATTGCCCCGGGGTGGCAATTTTAAGGTGATTTGAGGGGCGGCAGATTTTTAGAAAATATATCATATTATAATATTATACGTTCTCCGTTACGAATTTCGTATTAAATTTTTTAAATAATTATTATTATATTAAAAATATTAATACCAATAATAATTTTATCTATCAACGATTCAATAATAACTAAATGCATCACAGTTGTGTGTCTGTGTTATTTATAGCTTTTAATTTTCGGCGAGTGACTCAATCACATCGAAGAGCTGTCGCCTGTTTGCAGTTGCGGGCAATGCGGGCTGTATGATCTAATAATAATCCTAAAAATACGTATTTGACGATCATTTTAGTAATCTTATCATCGACTGTCGTCTGTCGACGACCACAGTCTCGACGCAATTTCGGTAGACAACAGTGTTGTGTTTGTTAAATTTATGTTATTGGTAACTATATTATACTATGTCTGGTAAGCGAATTAAATTAAGTGGTGCAGCTTACCAAAAAGCAGCAAAAGAAAAAAAGAAAAATAACGAAGAGCTACTTCAGAAAATTCCAAAAGTTCATTCTTTTTTCCCTACTAGAGTTGTAAGAAGTGGAAGTATTTATTTTTTGTAAACATTATTTTTTTTAAATCAGATATGAACTTATCTAAATATTTTCATTG
>NC_042493.1:81936866-81943541 GCF_005508785.2 Acyrthosiphon pisum
GACATAATACATAAATTTGCAGTTTTGAAATCAAGAAAAAAATTAATATAAGTTGAATAAAAATGTATTTTAATTTACTATTTTTAATTTTTAATTATAATTCTAATTAATTGTATTATGAATATTTAATAAATAATATGTTTAAAAAGAAAAATTAAGTATAAATTCATTGTATAGGTTACTTACTAGGTAACTCTTTAATATTTTAAAACTAACGGAGAAACGTACTAAAATATAATTCCGCTGTGTTTATGATAGCGAAAAAAGAGAGGTGAAAATCATATGATATTTTTTTTAAATATATAGAGGCGGCAAATTTTATATTGCCCCGGGGCGGCAATTTGGCTTAATGCGGCACTGAATTTCCAGAACGGACCTAATTAGTTATTTCTAATACAGTGATACTTATGCCGTGTTTTCTACAAACTACACTCTACATTCTTTTAATATTATATTGGGATATAAAGAAAATAATAATATATAAGAATTAATTGTTGTCAACTTTATAAGTAGAGCGATTGTTTAGTGCTGGTGGCCAGTTGTTATGTGAAATAAGGGGGTATATAGCAGATCATAAACATTGTTATTAAAATTCAATAAGTATTTCTTATAATCATTTATATATATTATATAATTTATATTTTAAATCCAAGGTACAGCTATAACAAGTATTTATAAGTCTGTGCATTTGTTATTAATTTGTTTTACTTCATACCAAAACTAGTTATTTTCCTCCGATGAGATAAAAAAACGTTTATGAGTAAGTTGAAGGTATTTAAAAAAATAAAAGTAACTTAACTTTTAACTTAACTTAGTTATTATTTTCTTAAAAATTTGTAACTTATCTTGGTTACTCGAATTCAGTAACTTTATAAAACTAACTTTAACTTAGCTTAGTTATTTTTTATTTCAGGTTGACTTAACTTTAACTAGTTAAAAAAATTGGTTAACTTACCCAGCTTTGTCGAAAACTAAACTTTCGGTGCAGGTGTGACAAAATAGTATATTGTGTGGCAAGGGCGGGAATTGAGCTATTTCAGTGGAGAGCTGCAGGCGAGGGCCGCAATTCGACCAAGACTGAAAATGCCTTTTCGCACGAGCCACACATACTATTTTCTGTCACGCCTTTGTATTCATCAATCATGCCATCATGGCAACGGTGATGTCTATTTGAGATCGGTCAGTCCACATTTTAAGATTTCTGTTTAAATTCCGAATAAATCCCGATTAATCAGCGTTTGAAAATTCCGAAATTTCAAAATATTCAAGTAGACATAATAACGAACTCAAATCAATTTTAAAAATTATTATCGCATTCTAGTGATCAGTTTGATGGAATAAAAATTGGATGGTTTTGCTAAAATAACTTTTTAATATATTTTAAATTAGAGTATTTCGTCAGGAACGTTATTTCCCGACCAACCCGCATCGTGCCGTAAAAAACTTCGCTTTCAAAAATTAAGACAATCGGTCGAGTAGTTTCCGAGAACATTATAGCATCAAAGGTTTCAATTTTCGATTTAATTTTATAGAGATATTATGTACAATATCAACACGTTTGTTATTAATCAGTAGGTCTAGGATAGTATAGGATTTTGCTGCATTTTTTTAGGATTTACAGGACATAGCTTTTCAAGCACAAAATGTGATTTGGTCATAAACGATTTCAAATATATAGTTTTTATTTTGCTTTATTTTGATTTTTTTGAATTTTTTGTACTTCAATTTTTTGGCATTTATACTTTATAGGTCATTTTTTCAATTTACGGGAATTTTTTTTATACTTTTTTGAAATCTAGGTAATATTTCTATACATTTTCATTTACACTAGATGTTCTCGATAAAAGTTTTAAATTTGTAACAGAAATATCGTATTCAATATTTCAGTTATAAAGATAGTTTGTTAATACTCGCTATCGATAATTTTCAGAATAAAAAAATATACGTATATATTTTTTATTTTATAGTATTTTTTGTTGTTTATTTCAGAAAATTTCAAGCTGGCCATTGCATGATAAGTCCAAACTTTAAACTGTACCTAGTATTCATATCAAGAAAATCCTAAATTAACATTTTTTTTGCTATTTTTTCATAATATAATTTAAATTATAGTAATTATTTAAATTATTATTATTTTAGTAACTTAAATAATTTTGTACCGAAATCTTAATTAATAATTAATAATTATAATGCATTTTATAATATTTTAAGATCATTTTTTATCTTTTGGTCATTTTTAGGTTATTTTAGGTCATTAGAATCCTAGCCCTATTAATCAGGCTTTGTTATTAGAAACATAGTTACCTAGTTACATAATGCGTATTAGGTCTCTATAATGCAGTTATATCATATAGATTCATGGTACAAATATACATTTTTAATTTCGTCACAATTTTTTTTTCGTGTCTATGTTGATAAGCAAAGCGTTAGATATTAAAATCCCGTTTTTAGTGTTAAATAACTATTGAGAAAATCGAAAAATGACCTTTTTAAAGTACCATCTTAATCTAATTTTCGAAAAGATAAAATACTATATGTGGAAATTGAAGCACTCCTTCTGGTAGAAACTTTGTATAATAGGTACTGGATAAAAAAAAAATAAAATAAATACCATTGTAAAACCACTATCGTCCTCGCCCCGCTCAGAATCTAAAAAAGACGAATGAATTTTCCTATAAATAGAACTTTCCTAAATGCACACTTGCCATTGATGTTAAACACGTATGTATTCGAAGTCCACCTAAATCGGTGTTTTTCTACTTTAACTATAAGGATTTTTTTTCAATTGTTCTCTTGGGAATGGTTGATGCTAATTAGAAATTCGTCATTGTTGATATTAACTCATACAGAAAGGAAGGCGATAGCAGCATTTTCCTTAAGTCTCTTATTGGTTGGTAAATTTTAAATTTGAGCGTTTCGTCTACACCCAAATATAATGAAACCATATTCTCGAAAATCTAGTATAGGAGTGATGCCACTAAAAAAGTGTATAATTACAGTCTAAGTAGAGCAAGGCATGTTACCGAAAACGCGTTTGGCTTACTGAGTACCTATTCAGAGTTTTTACCAACCAATCAATATAGAAAGTATAACTTAATATGAATAGCTTGTTGTTTACAACATGTTGAAAGACAGATATCTTGATAAAGCAGACAGTATAGATATTCCGAATATGACATCGAACAAACTTCACCTACTAACAACGTGCTGAAATTAAATCGAGTATGTAGATTTTTTAATATGCAAGGATTTGAAGTAAGTGACTGATTTAAACATTTTTTCAACCATAAAAGAGCATTAAATTGGTAGATAAACATACAATTTATAAATGAAAATCTATGTAAATGTATTATTATTTAAAATATATTGATTGATTGACAAATTGTTTTATAATTACTATTATTATTAATGCATATTACATCATTAGAATTGGTTATTTATTTTATTTGTTTTGAAAATATTCATAATTTTGTAATCCCGAGTTGCTTGGCATAAGAAAAGAAAGGGAAGCTGGGGTTTGTAGTTGAAAAAAATCTGATGATGTTGAGCTTTAATTATCTGTCATACTGGATGCATAGTCTGGACAAAAAGTTCTTAAATATAGGTACTTGTGAAGTACCAGTATATTTGTCCTCTAGTTCCTTTATCATAATCAAAGCTTTTAATTTGGCTTCTTTTATAGCCATTTTATGCAGTTTTTTAACATTTAATTCTAAACTTTTAAAAATAAATCAATATCATCATCTTTGCATTTTTAGACATTTAAAAATATTTGATTTTGTTTTTCAATTCGTTAAATGGTCCTGTTTCTTTCTTTTGTCTTTTTTTTATAGAAATACTCCAAGCTTTTTCGATTGTGCATGCTCATTTGAAGAATCTTTCTCTTGTAGTGGTCTAACTTCATCAATAATAATATATTCTTCAACATTTTCTCCCTCGGTTTGCGGTCTGATAGCAAATAGAACTAATAAAATAAATTTTCTTTATTATCATATGTATTTTAAAAAATAAGCTTATACCTCCATTCGTTATCAACCGTATCAAGAAAATATAAACGTTCTGCCGACAGTAAATTTTTTTTGCTGGACTTGCAGACTCGGTGCCAAGTTTTCTTTTGCAGCGATTGTGTGAATCCCGTATATATTTTCATTTTTTTCATTTGCAGTCTTCAACTTAAATATATAGTGCAAATACAAGTACTCGATTTAAAATAAATAATAAACAAAATGTATATAACGACTATTTAATAAAAAAATAACACACTAGATATTCATAGGAAACCTGACATATTAGATACATATTCACATATACACATAAAAAAAAAAATTTTCAAATTCGAAATGGGTTTTAAATAATTTTAAACTTACGTTACGTTACTATTTACTACCCAACATTGGGTCAGTGCATCTAAATTATATATATTTCTAGATGCAGTGGCGTATCTAGAATTTTTTTAGAGGGGGGCCCCCCGCACACACTGTCTAAGATTTTACCATATACACTACCTACTACCAAAAGGTAATAGTCATTACTGGTATAACCATAGAATATTCATTGGTATAAGAAATATTATCGTAGTATGCGGTCATGTATACTATACAGCGGTTCCCAACCGGGGGTACGCGTACCCCTAGGGGTACTCGCGATGATCTCAAGGGGTACGTGAAAAAAAATTGAGTAATGGCGGAAAAATATTGAATTTTGTTTATTTAAAACTATTCGTTTTAGAAATATATGTAATATACGCTATTACAAATGAAAACTTGTGTCACACAAATAACATTTTTTTCTTATTTGATAATTTTTTACAAATAAACAATTTGAATTTGGCACTTCAAAAAAATTCAATAACGATAAAATAAATTTCGGATAAAATTAAATCAATGGTTAAAATTTAGTTTTTTGGAGGGTATGTATTGAAAATGACCAACCTGAGGTATTTGAAACGTTTCACAATTTTCTATCTGAAAAATAAGCTAGTTATGTCTCGGGAAATTTTGAAAAACATAATTGAACATCTGGAAGGGTTAAAATTATCATTCAAAAATACTTTTCCAACCCTGAAAAAGAAAACAATTGGATTTAAAATCCTTTTAATGAAGAATTCTTTCAAAAAGCTACATCTTTATCGACCGTAGAAAAAGAAAACTTGATAGAACTTTCATGTGGCACAACTTTAAAAAGTGAGTAACTCACTGTGAGTTTAAAAGAAAACAACTTATTAATTTTTGGGTAGATATTAGAAACGAATATGAGTGACTCTCTGACAAGGCAATTGAGTTCCTATTGCCATTTACTAGTACGGAGTTGGTCAAAAGAGCGTTTTCTTCATATATCTTAATTAAGAATAAGTATAGAAATAAACTAACGCAGCTCCATATTTAAGATGATATCTCGTATCATTTGAACCTGATATTAAAAAACTATGTAATTTTAAACAAGGTCAAGGATCTCACTAATTGTTTTCATTTACATTTTTTGTTTATTAAATAGGTAAAATAAGTTATTTTTTTATGTGTCTTAATACTCAATATAAAAATATATACATTATTACATTATATTATAGTATTGTTATTTTTAATGAAATGTTTTAAGTGATTATGTGAAAATTTTTAAAAAATGTAAAGAGGGGTACGATATAGAAAAATATTAAGCTTAGGGGTATAGAAGGAAAAAAGGTTGGAAACCGCTGAATGTATAGAATAAATATAAATCTTTAAAACAAAATCAAGTAAATACGATCAACGAGGGGGATACGCCACTGTCTAGATGTATATTTTAGAATAATTGTGGAATATTTAGATAAATTATCCGTCCAGTCATAACAATGTTATCGCGTTTACGAAAACATCTAAAAATAAAGAAATATAATAGTTGTTTTTGTTTAATAAAAGTACATTTGTTCCCATCTCCCCCTAAATACGTCCCTGGTCATTGTATATAAAGATTTTTACATAATATGAAACTATGAAAGCAGTGCATATTCGGTATTTATACATTATTTTATTTAAGTAATCTCAACTAGATTTTATATTTGACATTTGTACATACCTACCTGGTTTCCCACGGATGACATCCAACCATAGTTGTCCTTATGCGTTGCATTTTTACACATTTCGTTAGACGTTACTACGTTAGATAAATCAAAGAGTTCAGAATTTTTCGAACTATTTCGATCAGTCGTTCTTCCTCTTCGGCTGAAAAATGTAATAACGCCATATCAACGAACGCGAAGTTTGCGAAACACTGGCATACTGCTCTCGGACCAGTTGTGTCGCCGGTCGCGACGAAAAAGTTCTGTCGCGCTCCAAGCATAGACAAGTATACTATACAAGTGTTATTAGGAATTACATATTGTTAAGTATCAGGGTTGGCTAGCCTGCTATGTAAGGCAATCACCAGGGCTCGTTACTTCATGCACTAAAAAATGCATAAATAAGCATGCATTCATGCACTGTCAAAATATGCATTAAAATATGCACTAAAAAGTTCGAAAATATGCATTTATATGCTCTAACATTTTTAAATTATGCATTCAAACATGCATTATGTAAAAAAATCATGAAAAAGTTTTAAAATAATAAGAATTAATCCATAAATTTAAAAAAATTCAAATTCTTCCACAAAATTTTGCAAACGGCCCGCAACTGTTTGTTTTTCTTTCGGCAATTGTTA
>NC_042493.1:81944081-81945670 GCF_005508785.2 Acyrthosiphon pisum
CCTGATCAGTGGCCCTTAAAAATGTTTTTAAAGCCGCCGTAAGGTACAACTAGGGGTAAAAGCGCCATCTATAGGTGTGTTATAAAAACACAATAATTAGAATTAGAAAACATAAAAAATCCAAACACAAAATAATAAATATTAATAATATACTGCAAAAATAATATTATAATTTATAATGTACTCATTACTGACTGACTACGCAAAATTGTAATATATTATGTAAATATACAATATTAGTAACTTTATTTGACACTAGGAGCGCTTTTACCCCTAGTTGTACCTTTCGGTGGCCTATTAGGACGGGGAAATGGCGGTGTCGAAACATTTGAGGACCGTTCCTCTACTACCCCCCAACCATGTCGATACCAGTCCATACTATCTTAGTCCATGGTTGCACAAGATCAATCAGTCAGTAGTCATTATGAGTATGCGCCAATCGGTTAGGTTACTTTTCTTGTCTATGATCGGTGGCTAGTCATATTATGTTAAAGATTATGTCGGTAATAGTTATTAAATAAAGAGTTCATTGAGTTCTTCTAACAATGTCCGGTTAGCGTTAACCGACACTTTACCGGTCATTGTAAGAACGGCCCTAAAAGTACAGTATACTCGAGTTGATGAATTGTGCTTTTTGGTATTGTTTTGTTTTTAATAAATCTCAATGAGATAATAGAGATACTGAAGAAGCCTGAAGACATGTGAAATAAGTCGGAAAATGCTCAATCACGAGGATTTGAACTGCAAGGTCAATTACTATATAAAGTTGCCATGAGGACATAGGTAGGTCAGAAAGGCCGATTGTTAAGTATCAAGGTTGGCTAGCCTGCTTTGTAGGGCACTCACTAGTCACTAGTGTTGCACAAGAGCAGTCAGTCAGTATAGTCGTTACGAGTATGCGCCGCTCGGTGGCTAGTGATATTATATTTAAGATTATGTTGTAGTATATATTAAATAAAGAGTTAAAGTATAGTATACTCGAGTTTAAGAATTGTGCGTTTTGGCATTGTTGTGTTTTCAATAATATTAATTATGTCGCGCATTGGATACCGTATCTTAATGGGTACCTAATGAGAAAATCTAAGATGTCTCCGGCTAGACAGTAGAACTATCCAAACGTAAATTCCTCGGCTTGAGCTTTGTGGTGCACGATTGGCAGTTTCTACCGGCTCTACTGTGGCTCTTGCCTAGATCAATACGCCGTCAGCTAATTTTTAAACAACATTTGGGAACAAATGCATTTTACCACCCCATGCAAGTTTTTTGATTATTTTTCTTCTGTAACTTACTTATATTAACTATTTAAGAACAATGTTGCAATTAGAATTTGTCGGAAACCATTATTTTAGAAGTCATAGCCTTTCAAAATTTGCGTTATTACGTTTATACGCATGCACGCCAAACTACTTTAATGCCGCGCGCAGCGTACATAATTAATTTCAATTTTTTTTTATACGTATTTTAACGACTTAAGAATGATGGGGAAATCACAATACCGAGGCCTACCCAAGGTCGTCTTACACAACAAAGCGGGCGATATTTTTGATTTTTTTTTGTCCGAGCGCAGCGCTGATTGTGCAAAACTAGCT
>NC_042493.1:81946075-81959925 GCF_005508785.2 Acyrthosiphon pisum
TGTAAGACGACCTTGGGTAGGCCTCGGTATTGAACAAAGTTGTTAAAAAGCACATAATGTGCTAGCGTTGCCACTCGCTCGCTGCGCTGCGCTCGAACAACGATAAAAAGGCATGATAAACGTAGCGTTGCGCTCATGCGTAAAAAACGCAAAATTGCCAACTACCAGAGGCCATAACTTCAAAAATAAGTACGACCGACAAATTCTGATTGCACCATTGTTCTTAAATAGTTAAAATGAGTAAGTTCAAAAAAAAAAAATAAAAAAATTCGCATGGGGTGGCAAAGTGCATTTTAGCCAAAACGTGTTGACAATCAGGTCACCAAGATCCAAGAACTCACTTCACAAAGGTATGTTCCATCAACACAGAACCCCGTAGATTACGTTTCAATTGGTCTGACACCCAGAGAAAATTTTGATTATCCTCTGCGGTGGAATGGACCAAAATTTCTAAAATAACCATTGGACAATTGGCCACAACAAGCTAATATGTCAGAGAAGTGGCGTATCCAGGAAGGGGGAGTGGTTAGGCGGTTGTAGTTTTTTGTATCTAGGACTTGCGCCTTTTTCACGGCACAAGTCCACAGATTATTGTTGAATTAATATTACCCTAACTTAATTTATTTATTGTAGGCAGGTATGATATATTACTGTAGGTAGGTCTACTTACCTACCCAATGAAAAGGGTGCTAATTCAGTATGCGCTCTACTGACAAGTTTCTTAGTGCTCTTCAGTCTATATTCGTCATTTTAACTAGGTAGGTTTTATTTTTTATTCATTCAATCCCGAGCTGAATTTATTCTAACATGGCGAAAAAAGGTAAAGTCGCCAGGAATAGTGATTAAGATGAGACTGAAAATGATTAAGAGGAACTCCCATAATTGTATGCAATAATTTAATTTTTGCGTCCAACCGTGTCCTCTCAATGTTTTGAGTGTGGGCTTCTGTATTTACATCGACATAATATGGAATTTGATGATTTACCGTCTTGTGTACAAAACCTCGACTCGTGAGACACCAATATGCAGCCCATTAGTCATAATGAATTTCTGATCTTGTCTCGCATTCACGTTCTATCATCGGTAGAAGTGTTTCTCGATTGCGTCGATGAACTTAAAAATAACGGCATTATTTTTCAAACCAAATACTTAGGGGCCATCTACTCGTGCACCGTGATTTCGGTAATTAATTACTTAGCATTTATATCTGTCAAGGAGGGAGGATAGCGTATCTCATTTGGCATTACTGTAGTATAAAACTCACGAAACATCATCCCAATTAATAAATAATACACAATAATATATAAAAATATAATATATAGTAGGTACTCGTAACGTGGACAACCTCCGTGAGCGTTAAGTAACTGAAAACCGAAAAGTAACAACTGTAATAAAAGTAAAACCAACAGCAGGAATACAATTTAAATTTTAAAGTAAAAATAATTAGAGATGATCAAAGATCAGATAATACAGTCGAAATAAATGCCCAACATATTATTTAAAAGCGAGGCAGATAACACATATAGGTAGGTACATCCGTTGTCCAATATCCACGTACCGAACGTAGACCTGCACCATAAAAGTTACCTATAGAAAATACTATGTAATACATAATTGGAATCTATGGTAGTTATAGTATAGTGACTAAAAATTAAATTAAATTAGTTGTAAGACTATTTACTGAAGATTAACATTAATTGGATTGGAACATCTCAAATTACCGATGTCGAAAGTTTGATCTTGTAGTCAATTTATTTATTTATTTGTCAGTTTATTTTCAATTATTATAATATTACAACAGTCGTAAAAGTTACTTTAGTCACACATAGGTACTAATAATGAGTACCTTCCTAATGATCACAATTTTAATACGCAGTGAACTCGTTAGTAGATAGTCAGCATTGAATCGCCAAATAACTATGCCATAGTTACTATGGTCTATGCCCTATTGTTATACAAAGTGCCATCAGAGGGGGGCGCACAGGACCATTTAGCCACGGGCCCCATTATAGGACACTTTACAGGGGCCCCTTAAAAATTACAAACGAACTTGCGTGTTAGTCGGATGATAATACTTATGATTAGGATCACTCAGTGTAACCCATTATGACCTATTATTGCTAAAATCTTTTTCTCTATGAAATTTAAATAATACAATTTTATTTAATTTATTTAGTTTGTAATTATATTACATAAACAGGCAACATTTTCATTTTATCTTAAAATATTATAAATGTAATTTATAATAATAGCAGAGTCTAGGTGCAACAATTAATGATAAAAATATTCAAAATTCTTCGTAGAAATTTGTTATTGAAAGTATCAACATGGCATAATGTAGTTGGGCGTTGGCCATAGTAATGACTTATTATTTATTAGTGTTATTATTTTAATACTGAAGACTGTGAAGACTTTAAGTTGAATTCACATTGAACACTAATATCATGAGTTTGTATGACATGGTTGTTCAAATTTGGTAACATTTTGAAAATCTCTCAGACTATTTTATCATATATAACAAAAATACTGTAAAATATTTGCTCCCAGTAGTCGGCCAGTACTAATACATTTTAGAATGACTCTGGTAATAAGTATGTCTATGCACATATTTTGGATTGCTAAACAAATGATCACACAATAGTAGAGACTATCTAAACGTGAGTACTTAAATATTGTTCTAGGAATTTGTTAATTATTGCATATTATTTAGGTAATTTAATGAAACAACAAAGTACAACCTACTAAAAATACACACAGCCAAATTTATTATAAATTATAATGACAATAATACAATACAATAAAATATACATTTTTACATAAACATATTATTTTTTTTTTTAACAGTAAAAATTAACAATATAGACTTTTAATCATAATACCTATATATATATAAATTTTATATACATAGGCGGTATGTACAAATTATAATCACAAAAATAACTATTGCACAAAAACAATTATTGAAATCAAAATATTACAGCGTGACTATTTATTATCTTTGGTGAAAACAAATTGAGTGTAAAACTGAAGATTGACAATTTTAACACTTGAACCATGAAAAATAGTATACAAAATAAAAACCAAAAGATCTTAAACATAAATCAACATAATAATACAAACACAATTTTGTTGAACTCAATAGAATAAAAATTAATATAATTGAGTTTCCATTGAAGCTTATAAGTATAACATTTACAAATTTATATGTAACATTCTAACTATGAGATACAATTTATAATAAAGGAAAATGGCAGGTACAATTATACATCAAATAGGTAAACATAATAAAATACTTGAATATAAATCTATATAGTTGTTTTAATTTATAATATCTTAACTGCTAAGTTCTAAATATTTAAATATACTAAGGCCGTAAGTACAAAATAAAAAATTATAAACGTATAACTGTGCATTATATCTACCAAAATAAACAATGGCCCTTGTAAAATTACTAATTTAAAATTATGTAGTAAATGGTAATCACTCTACCACTTAATATTAGTAAAGCATAATAGAGACATTATACATAATAATATAACTTGATTTTTAAAATTTGTATATAATATAAATATATGTATCTAATTAATATTTACCCTTTTATGTTAGAAAAGTAAGATATATATGAAATATTTTTAAATATAAAATATATCTAATTATTTAAATCTAATTATAAAACAACAAAAATTGCACAAAACTTAAAATTACTAAATTTTTGATATCAACAATTCTATAAGGATTTTATAAGTGCATATAAAAGGTATACAGTGACAAACAATATTAAATTATGAAATAAATATGGGTAACGACACATTATTAAAAATTATGTTTTTTTTAAGATTCAATTTAAAATGTAAATTGAAGTAAAAAACAAATAATAAAAATGATAACTAAAATTATAATATGAATAAAATGAGAATCATTGGGTGATTAAAATATAATATTATTTTAATTGTCGAATCCATAAATGCTACAAAAGTCGTTTTAAAGAGAAACAATGTTATTGTATTTCTTATGTGAAAATATTATTTATATTCATACATATTTTTAAAATAGTTTTATAATTTTTGTAAAAATATCAAATCTACTTAAAGCAACATTTTAGAATTATATATAAGTATAAAATTTAAATCAGTTATGTAATAAAAAGAACCAATTCTACACAATTTAGTTTATATTTGTGACATAAATAACCTAACACTACATTTTATTTTATGGAAAGCAAAATATTTATTTTAAAACTTTCTAATTAGGTTGAGTATTGAATTAATCATAAACTATTTCTATATATCACACAGTTGTTTTTCAATTATTGAACGTAAGTCACTGAGACAGATGAACTATCTGAAGTTGATACTTCTCGTCGATGGTTTGGCACTTTGAGCAATTGTATTTTTACTCGATAAAACTTCATTCCTTTTTTAACTTTATATCTGTTGTCCTCCTGTAGAAAAATTGAATTAAAATTGTTTGAATACTATTTCCATTAATAAAAACTGCTTTCTCAAAAGTATTTAAAAACTTATAGGTAGCTTTTAACCACTGTGAAAAATCTAAAACATTGATATATATAAATATTTTAATTAAATTACCTTCACTGCTTGGCAGTATTCTTTTTGTATTACTTCTGCAGAAAAGTGCTGTAATTTTGGTGTTTCATCTACAAATAAAATAATATGTTATAAAATGTAAGGTATGCATATCAAAATATTGTGTGTTTTAAAAATATGTGGTATAAAATGCCAACATCTTTCAGTTGTAATCCCACACAAAATACAATTAATGTTTAAAAGTATTTTAACTTTTTAGTTTATAATATTTCATTTAATTAATTAAATACTAATAATTGTAAAATAAATTGGATATGTTTAAATTTGAGGTAGGTAACGCTGTCCAACATTTTTTTTTAGTATGGATACTAGACATAATTTTTACGTACAAAATATTATTCCTTGTTCTTATTATTATTGCTTTAATGAAAATATAAAATTATTCTTAAAACAATAGTCAATAAACAATTAAAATGTAAAATGAACACAGCTAAAATGTTTCTACTTTAAAAAAATCAGAGTGAAGGACAGAGGGGGGTTTCCTACCCTGATTTTTTTTAAAGTAAAAACATCTGTATATCACTATTATATACATGATAAAATTATATTTTAGATATTTAATAAAAAATTATTTGTCTAAAAAGGTAGAAAATATGATGGCTACCTATTGCCACCGCTAGATAAAGAATCAAAAAATTAGAAAAACAATTTTCAACCAAAGTCCAATAGAAAAAAAGAACAGGTCCAATTAGATGAAATTGATCGATTTATACTTTTTAGAAGGTTTTGATGGCTGAAAGAAAATATTATTCCTAATATTTCAACTTTTGTAAACATTCCAATATCACTAGTAACACCTAGTTCAAGTCTGTCTTTCAGTCTATTTTTTGGTTTTTGATGTATATTTATTTCGGTATTTTAAAGTTCATCAATATCAAAAAATATTTAATTTGTTATTTCTAAAATGTTTTATTTGTATTTTATCTTTATCGGAAAGTTTAATTATAATTTAATAAAAATATTGTGAAGTTAAAAAAATTTATAAATATTTATGTATTAAAACTGAATTAAAAGAATCTTTTTGATTATGATTATTTGTATGTAGTACTTGGCAATGTATTGTATAACATATATAATTAAAATATACAATCAAGGCAATGTTTCCTCTAAGATACAACCCAGAGTATTGAACTTAAAGGCTCATAACAACTTTTGATTTTATTTTTGCGTTCAGCATACTAGAACTATTGGAAAAACTTCACATAGCTCAATGTATATTTGGCAATTTAAGGTTTATTAATGTCATAATAATCATTATTAAATTATAAATTATTTTTAATTCTCTTTACTGGATGCTATTAACTGATAAAGGTAAAGAATAATGGTCATCATCAAATATTATTTTAATTTAGTTCTGAAGAAATAAATATACCATATTAAGCATAATACTAAAATACTTACCAGAACCAAGTTTTAAAAATAAGTTGTCTATGCTGTCAGGATGTAAAAATACCAGATTTCTTTTATTTTCTTGATATACAACATAGTTTCTATAAATAGAGTCCCATACAACCAAAACGTAGTCTCCAACATTGCAACTAAATAATTTAATGGTTATAAGTATATTAATAACAATGAATTCTATTATACAGGGTGCGGCAGTCAAACCTGACGATTTGAAAAAATAAAAAATTAATTTTTATTAATTTTTCGCCACACAAATAAAAGCTATACAAGTGGAATTTTATGTTATATATTTAAAAACTTCATTTTTTAAAGATTGTGTCAGGCAAATGCCTTCCTTGGTTAGCCACACATTACTACTTCATATATCATTACTTTTGTAATACGCTTTTACCGCGAACGCACGCTGTTCACTCAACCAATGCTCCATGATTACTAAATTCTGAGTATTTAAAAGCGATAAGAACATTCCCGAAATCTCTACCACTTTAGCCACACCCACCAATTCATTTTAAATTTTCGGGTTTCACTGCCGCACCCTGTATATTTGTATGTATTTATATGTATATGATATACTCACGAGCTGACAGAAAGTTTTCCTTCATCAGATTCAGAACTTGAACTTTTATTCTATACAATAAAAATCAAACAATGTCAAGGATTTGTAATAAAAAAAAAAAAATAGAATAGATAGAATAGATATTATATAATAGATTTACCAAATCCACAAAAACGCTGCTTGATGCTGAACTAGAATCTATATCCCTATTTATAATACATAAAAATATGATATTACTATAAGTATAATTTAAATAAATACAGACATATATACTACGGGATACAAAGACTAACGTTGGTCTTATTAAATTTCATCGAGCATATTTTCAAATGTTAACAAATTATATTGAATAATTCACTTTGAAATTTATTACACGAATACTTTATGCAAATTAATATAAAAATTGATTACTTCACACATTTAAGAGGACACCACACGGGCATTTTTTGTCTCCGTCTTACAAACATACAACATGGAAAATTGTACGTTCACAATAACACATTTTACTCTGTAGTTTTTAAAATTGAAGTTAATAATATTTACAAATATATACAAATTTATGTATATTTATAAAATAAATCGCATTATGAGATTTGTAAGCATTGGTTTTTTAAGCGTTGGTATAGTATACTTAGTCTGTGTGCAGTGTGCGTAACTCACAGATTGTTATATCTATATAAATTATAAATTTTAGACATAATTAAAAAAAAAAAAAGGTCTATGACAAAGTTTTACCAGCAGAGCATTGATGTATAAATATATGGCCAGCTGATAATTTGAGTTTGAGACCGCTGCCCTAGATAATATTCCTACCTTTAAATTGTATAAAAGGTTAGGTTGAGTGGTAAATTCACTCTAATTTTAAAAATTACTGCATAAAATGTGTTATTGTGAACGTAAAATTGTGACAACAAATTCCCCAGTGGCGTCCTCTTAAGTAACAAATAAAATATATCAATACAGTTATTTTCTTAAATTGTAAGTAAAAAAAAATTTGTTAACAGTAAATGTCTTAATAGGATAAAATATCAAGACACAAGGATACATATTATAGATATATTATAACTATGTGAATATATATTTCCAACTTACCATTCCGATACAGCAAAGCTATTTGATCTTGGTTTTGAAACATATGTACTTAACCTTAATTCATTTGCACTTTTCTCTTTTAAATATTTAAAAGACTTGTTTTTATCGTCTGTATTTTTCTTGCTGTCACCCCAAAAGCACTAAAATAAAAATGTTAATTTAGTTAACTAACATAAAATGTTATCAATAATTTTGCATAACTAATGTAATATTATTAGCTAGTTTTAAGTTTATTATTACAACTAATTAATAAAAATATTAAAATAGAAAGGCCATTTAGCTTCCAGATGCTTAATTATAGAATAAAAAAAAATATGAGTGTTTTAGATTTTGTATTTATTAGTAATATGTTATACGCCTATAGTGAATGGAAATTGTTTATCTTAGGAATTTAATTAACTAAAATATATATGTATAAAAAATTAAATTTTACTAAAAAATATAATTTAATTTAAATAACAAATTATACATAGTATTTCGTTTCAAACTACTGACAATTACTTGATCATCCTTTTTTTCGTCACATTTCAGTTGTCGTTCCTGAGCTATTTTTTGTTCGCACTGCTTTCGTTCTTCCTGTATAGCTTGCTCTTTTTCTAATAACAAGTCTTCTTTAAGCTGGGCCATCATTGCTTCATGATTAACAAGTTCAATAACATCACATCTCTATTCAAAATCAATAAGTAATAAAATAACAGATAAGTTTATAGTCATAAAGTATAAGTCTACAAAAATAAGTTTAAGATTTCAGATGATTTGAGATATAGTATGAGTATAAATAAAAAAAAACATGCTATCCAGCCCAAAAAAACATATCAATCTTAATAATTTATGATCTGTTTAATAAATTCTAATAAATATTACCTTATTCTTTTCTAAGCTTTGTTCACTTGAACTACGTTCCATATTAGTTGCTTGAGTGACTAATTTAAAACGCACATGCATCATTTCTAGATCTTTTTTATGTGACATTGTTAACTGATTGGTTATTTCTTTCCGTGCATGCTCTAATCCTTGTTGTAACCACTCATCTCTTTCACTCTCCATTCTTAACCGTAGCTGACGTTCGTGTTCTTCGCTTTTTATGTGCATTTCTACAAGCGATTCTAGCTCATTTATTCTTATTCTCATACGATCCAACTCACGTTTACTTTCTTCGACATACTGAAATAAATTAACATAACTATTAGTAAAAATAAAACCTAAATTAACTTTATGATTCATTAGATACTAATAAACACATTCTTCAATATTTTAATTTAAAATAAAACTTACTTGAATAAGCTGTTGTATATGAGAAGTTTGAATGTCATATTTTGATTGTAAATCATTAGTAAACATATTAATTTCTAAATTTTGTTGAAGTATAAATTGTTTAAATATATTTAAATCTGATCGCAATTTATTAATTGAGATATTAGCTACATTTTCCAATGAATATAGACTCTTCTTCAATAACTTTACTGTATGCTAAACAAAACATCATAATAATAAAATAAATAAAATATAATTTTTAAGTATTTATATGAATAAATGTAGTACTTCTTGATGGCTTCCAATATACTTGTGTGGTAATAAAAAACTATCTGGATTATAGCTGTCATTTTCCCTGAAAGCAGAATATTAGGTATTTTTTAAAATTAGCTCCATAGTAAAATAAAATGTATTAATTGATTATAATATGTGTGAAAATAAAAATAATAAAATTGTAAATAAATTCAAACTTAGTTGGGGTTAAGCGACTGCCTACTAAGTTACACTAAGTAAAACTTATTAATTTACTCAAATTGAATAATTTTCTAAGACTGTAATTAATAAAATAACTATAAACAATACATATTTATTGTATGTATAATAATTTTACTCAATTATTAGGTAGCTAAATACTATTTTTTTTTTGCCATTTAAAAAGTAATAAAATGTTTTAATATAATATTTTGTAATACCAGCAAATCATAATTATGTAAAATAGTCACAAATCATTTAATGTACTTACATTATGGTTTATTTTAATATAAGCTATACAATTTTTTGGTCTGGAAACAAAAAGTTCTATGTTATGATTTTGAAATGTCATTAAAAACTTGTTTAACTTTAAATTTTAATAAAATGTAAATACTTAGAAACCTCAAATAAATGAGCTTAAAGTTGTATGAATAATTGAAAGCAAGTAAAATCAACATTTTAAACACATACTTAATACTTGTTATCCATTTTAATAACTAAAATACTTTAAAACTTTTTGATAACACATTTTACAACTAATGAAATGGAATAGAGTTTTACATTTTAATTATTCTTTACCCATATCCCCAAATACCTACCAACCAAAATAAATGTTGAGCCCTTAGGGTTCTAGAAATTAGAATAAATGATTTTAGAAATTTTGCTTCCAAACCAGCAACTTGCATAATAATGTAATATGTATATTATACAGGGTGTATCTTATGTCATTGTATGCGGGTTTTTTTAACGATTATGGATCAACGACATAGAATTTCGCCTAAGTTAGGTACAAACCTATATTGAGATTGACAATTTATCTAAATATCTTGCAAATAGTTTATTTTAAATCACGATTATTAAATAATTCTTAAAGAATTTCAACTGCTAAGTTCATACTTTGCATGCGATACCTAACAATATAGGGAACTTATGGTTTAAATTTCAAGTGATAAAAGTTAGTTATAAGAAAAAATTATTTAGCTCTTGTAAATTAAACCAATATCAATTATTTCAATTAAAAGTATTAATACATATTTTACTAAATTTAGAGGACCATAGTTAATTAACTAGCGAACCAAAATTGATTTGACTATCAAAATTTTCCGAAAAAAAAGCTTTACCAGAATCCATTAAAAATATAGTAGTTACAATTTGAAAAAATAAAGTTAATTTTGCTATTGGTACACCTGTGTGTTTAAAAATTTTGAAATTATTATAAAAAAATTGCCAGTTAAAAATAAAGAAACACGTCTTTTTTCGTTTTAACGAAATTCTATGTCATCGATCCATAACCGTTAAAAAACCCCGCGTACAATGACATAAGATACATTCTGTATATTGTATTATTAAAGAAAAACAATTCAGGATCTAGAGCCCGAAACAAATGAGTGCAGAATTAACAGAATTGAGCCCCAATTATACTTTCAAAATATAATCAAACTAATCTTAATAATAATTGATACTAATTATAATATATAATATGACATATTTGAGTATAAATATAAACAAATTTACATGAATTTTAAAACCAGCAAAATATTAACTAAAAATGCTTGTATATTCTAATGTATGTATTAAAAAGTTGTTATTTAATATACCTACCTCCTAAAAGGCTACAAATCAAGGACAGGAACCTTACCGTAAAGAACCGGTTTTGGAACCATGACACTTATTTAAATTAATTTTAATACCGGAACCTCACCAAAACCTTTATTTAAATTAATTTAAAAACTAGAACCTTACCGAAACCGATATTTTCACTTTACACATTTTTTACATAAGTATAAAACCAAAGCAGGTGTGTATCAAATTTTTTATTTTTTAAGAACCAAAAAGAAACCGAAACCTCATTTTTAGTTTTTCTAGGAATCGAACCGAACCGGAACAGAAATCAAAATTTTAGATTTTCCGGGAACCGAACAGGAACCGGAACCGCTAAAATCATCAAGGTTCCAGTCCCTGATACAAATATGAAAAACTGATATAACATCTAAAATCAGTTTGATTCGATTACATTTCTTATCTTAAGAGTTTTAGGTATTTCAACAATAAGTAACGATTCGTTGAGTAGAATAAAGTAAATTTATATGCCAATAATGTTTTAGTACAAATTATATTATAATCTATATAGTAACTACGAGGTATATCACTTTGACCATAAATATTTCAAGTTAAAATACACGCACAAATCATTAGTCAAAAATGTTTGACAAAATAAATTAAAATTTTTATTTTTTAAAAGTAAAAAATAAAATTGCAAATTAGGGACATACTAATTTTATTTCTCTAAACTCTTTTGATAAATGTTAAGCAAATGTTATGTTTATTAAAAAATACAAAAAAATTACCGTATTTTTTTATCACGTCATGAAACGCACCTATAGTTCTCACTCAGCATATATCATAGTATCATATATTTACACTAAATAATCAACCTCAAAAATATACTAATATTTATAAATCAGTGTTCTCTTTTCCGTATGATTTGCAAATTAATAGTTCCGAAATTAAAGCTATTAAAAAAAGTATTTAACTGAATAAAATAAAAGTTTTTATTTTCTATTGGAAATAAAGAATCTATACAGTTTATGATGCACAATAAGTTTGTGGTAAAAGTAATAACAAAGACGTGAAATTTTAAGTAATAAGCCATCCATTTACGACACTTAGCTTTTTGAGACACAAACAATTTTTATTTGACTTAATGGCCAATAAAGGTAATTTGTAGATCTTATAGCTTTAGGTCATATATCTTTATCGATTTAGGTAGAACTAGGTACTGTAATGGGATGGGTTAATAGAACTCAAGACATTCTTGGTCAATTTAATAAAGCTTAATACTAACGATAAATGTCTAAGAAATTAACTAAATACCCGCGCCGTTTAGCGTAATTATTATAAACTAATTTGTAATTAGTTATCTGTTAACTGATACTTCTATCAATGTTCAAAACGAAACTGCGTCAGTATAGTAAACACCACTTCAGTAGTCGGTACGGTGACGCATAGAACAGAAGTATAATGTGTTATGTAATTATGTGTAAATGGTAAAGGTAAATTTAAAACTTTTTTAAATTACATAATTAGTTAAAGACACAATTTAAATCGAATTGCACTGTTTTAAAAAAATGCATGTTTCAGACAATATTTCGGCGAAGTTACCAATTAAATGGAAGAGAGCGGTTTAGATAAACGTCTTCGATTCGTTTAGTTTCGTCTTTAAAGTAGGTATGTAGAATTTAATATTATAAATTAAATAGTATTTCTTTATCAAGTAAATTTTGTAAAATGATTAATATTTTAACCAATATAGGCATCAACATATTTGTATCTATAGTATAAATTAAAATTTCTTACAATCTATACATTGATTTACAAATTAATAGATAAGAAATAATCTAAAAAGATTATTATCTAAGCAATGATATAGACTTTTTATTATATTTAATTTTAAACCGAGTTTCGAGTATTTTAAGATGTACAAACAATTTACATTTTTAAAAAACTCATATCCATCGCTTTAAAATTAAAATATAATAAAAAGCCTATGCCATTACTTAGATAATAATCTTACCTTTAAATGTTATGAGAGGTCAATTCACTCTAATTTTTAAGTTAATTGATATAAACGTGATATGTTGAGCGTAAAATTTGCTATGTTATGCAATTGTAAGATAAATTGTAAGATGGAGACAACAAATGTCACTGTAACGTCTAAAATTATGGCTCGCTAAAATTTAATATTCCTAATAGGTACCAATTGTGGACCACTAAATCATGTTTATTAGCTCACTATTCGTTAAATGTTTAATGATTGTTCGTGCAACCTGGCATAACAATATTATTGTTGCCATGTTGGGTTCCAAGACATTTTTTGCCGGTTTAGTATTCCTAAAATTAATGCTCATCAGAATATCAAATGCTATATAATTTAATTAAAAATTTGTTATTAAATACCAAAACTGCAGTAAAATAAAAAATGAAGTTTGGATTTCACCAAAATGTATTTTTTACGATATTTCTTTAATATAAAGGCTATTTCGAAAAAAATAGAGCTGTCAGCTGAATTACATAGTTATAACACAAGGTCAAACATATTATTATATCTTAACTTAAACTAATACATTTTATAAACTATAAATTATTATTTACAAGTTCAAATTATTTTTTCGAACACTTTAAATATGAAAATCGATAAATATAAAATAAAAACAGAGAATGATATTACATTAACCTCTATAACCCACCAAAATGTATAACCTTTTGAACCCGCGAATAAAAACTACTTTCCTATCTTAATTATTTGTATATACTACTATTTACTAATAAACGAAATAGCAACATATATTTTTAGATTCTGAGTGGAACGATGAATGTATTGATTTTACAATGATGTGTGTTTTTTTTTTTGTTTTTTTTTTTATTTTTTTTTGTGTCTGTCATCAGCTTTTAGGACAGTAAAA
>NC_042493.1:81960626-81983526 GCF_005508785.2 Acyrthosiphon pisum
TTAGTTATTTTGTTGTGATTGTATAATATTATTCGTGGGTACTTGAAACTTCTAAAGTATACTATTATATATCTATGATTTTACCACGGTTTTTTGTTGATGTATAACGCGTTATAACTTATAAGTACCTAATAGATATTATGATATGATTAATTTGGAATTTATTATAGGTACCTATTATAGGTCAATTTTTTTTTAATACCATAGATAAGTATATATTATATGTCTAATACATAGACTGATATACCGTCTCCGCTCAGAATCGTTTTTCTTATACAGTGATATTATATCATTGAATTCAAATTTAATACTGTCCATTATACAGTGACCCACTTCTAACCTACTGTACAGCAGAGCGACATCCACTTACCCTCCTTTTTTTTATCAATTATATTATATATATTTTTATCAAAATATAAAAAAATTACAAATGGGTACCTAGGTACCTATATAGAGATTGATATATTATACCGGGTGATTCATTAAACGCAGGACACTCATAATTAAAAAAGTATTAATGTATTTGATAATTTTCTTTTCGTTGCTTCAAGTCTTTACAAAACAATGTTTTTATTAAAAAAATTATATTTTCAAATATTTTGTATCCTTAAAATTTTTAATTTTTCTTTTTTGAATCACAACTTACAGTTTCAATTTCATCTTCAAAAGCAGAATATTTTTCTTAGTATTTCGATTTTTATGTAACGAAATAGGTACTTTGAAAACATTTTGCTTTGGAATATAAAATTAAAACTATATGTTCTCATTCAAAAAAATAAAATTTAAAAAAATTTAAGAGGACATGATACCCGCATGTGTTGTTTCCGTCTTACAAGAGCGTAACAATCAAATTTTACGCTCAGCAGAACACGTGTAGCTCCGTTACTTTAAAAATTAGAGTGAATTGACCTTTTATAAAATCTAAAGGAAAAATTATTATATATGCAACCTCATGAGCTTATTATTATATTTTAATTTTAAAGCGAGTTATGAGTATTTTAAAATTGTAAATTGTTTGTACATCTTAAAATACTCATAACTCTCTTTAAAGTGAAAATAAAATAAAAATCCCACGAGGTTGCCAGACAATAATCTTACCTTCCGATTTTATAAAAGGTAAATTCATTCTAATTTTTAAACTAACCATTAACGGAGCTACACGTGTTCTGCTGAGCGTAAAATTTACTATGTTACGCCTTACGAACTTGTTAGACGGAGACAACACATGCGGGTATCACGTCATAAAAAATATTTAAAAAAAATATTATTTTTAAATGTTGGTTTTTAACGACTAGAAACTAGTAAACATTTACACAGAACACACAACAGTTTTTTTTATAAATTTATATTGGGTACAAAAAATAATGTTCAACTTTTATCTACGTCACATTGTGGATTTATATTGTACCTATACTGTTTTAAGATTAGAATGTTTTTTTCTTATATTTGTATTTTGTAACCAAGTAACTGAATGATTAAAAAATTAAATATATTATAGTCATGCAATTTGTATTGTTCAAAATATGTCTATATTAATTTCCAAAATATTTATTGCAGTACCAGTACCCTTAAGAGCTAATAACCATTTTTTTTTCAGAAATAGAATAAATATGAAAAATTTAATTAACTGTTAAAAAATATGGAAAATCTATTTTAATATCCATTTTTATAAAGTTTGTTTTATTTGTTTTAAATATTGGAAGTATCTAATTCTGCACAATTAAATCTAATAAATAGGTAAATAATTTGCTTTGTTTGAAAGTATAGTATAAGAGGTAGATGGATAAATATAATAATTATTGATAAACACAAAAAGTGTTATTTAGGTACCTATATTATATTGAATTTGAGTTAGGTAGGTAAGAATATAATAAATTAATAAACGTACAATACTTATCACTTTATCAGTTATCATCAACAGCATTATGTATATCATCAAACATGACTTTAACGAAGTCTATAATGTTATAATGACCTTTATTATCGGTGGTAATACAATATCTAAACATTTAACATTATGTTCTAGAGGATAAAACTATTTACTATGTACCTACTTAGGTACCCATCATAAATTGAAATACCATTCTTAATTATACTGGAATTTTGTTATAATTTAAATTAATTTTTTTAGACGAAGATCATTCATCATTCATCATTTATCATTCATCAAAATGTTTAAAAACTTAAAAATTAATAATGACTGGTTATCGGGTATCGATAAGGATTTCGTATGTTTAGCCGCTGCTAAACACTCATTATCTTCGCCGGGATACTTAATCGTTTTATGCCGTATTTCCGTAAATTAACTTTTTACAATTTATAGGAAGTGGCGCGAGACTTCTCAAAATCTACAAAGAGCTGGGCGTAAAATAGAAGAGGTTGCAAATTACTATTATAGCTCATTTAAACTAATAAATAGGTATGTGATTTAGTTTTACGATCGTTGATAGTATTTTTATATTCGTTATAATATGAATTATATAAAATAAAGTTTGCATGAAGATATTACATACAGTGTAACTTGTAGGTATAGTGTATATTATAAACGTATGAAAACTGTATACCTAATCAACTTTCACTAAAACAGAATCCTGTCTTGTGCGCAAAATTATTTCGGTTTCGGAAAAATTCCCATAGAAATTTTTTTTTTGCTTAACATGAAAGAGTAATACTTTGAATAATAAGACTATAATAATTAACTATTATAATATGTTATAACACAGACAAATATGGGCATTAGTTCACTCTAGTTGCCACTTTTTTAATTTTACAACCGGGGCCATAATATATTAAAATAAAGTATATATTATAATTATACATTTCATATCTCTATTATTCTACAACAGGTACTATTATAATGGGAATACTTAATATGCCAATTCTTTCAGACCATTGCCTCCATGAACAATAGAGATATATGTATACTATTAACTAATATCACTAACGGGTACCAAAAGATGCTTTTTCCTACTCCAATAATATTTTTTATACTAAATAGAGGGAGATAAATGCCATAATTTGTTTGTATTGTTGATAATGTAATCTGAAATCAGACCCACAAAATGTCGAAAATTTTGCCCATCTCGTAGCTATAGGACAAATCGCTTTCTCTTAATTTTAAAAATTATAATTTATAACAAATAACATACCTACCTAATTAATAATTTGTTTTTTTTTAGTTAATTCGTTTTTAAACTACCAGAGCATTTAATTTTTACGAATATCTACGCATAAGCGTAATTAGGGAATTTTAATTGGGGAAGGGGGCTTCAGCCCTACCATTTTTTAACTAAAATTATAAGTTGAGGTTTTGTCCCCATACCTTTAAATGATCTAAAATAATCATTGAATTATTATTTTTAGTTATAATCACTAATAGCTGTAATGTTGCAAGATAAAAGCTTAATTAAATTTAATAAATCACAATCATATAAAATAATAAATGTAATTTTATATTTACAAAATTAAATTAATTCTTCTTTGAGTTTTTGCAAAATAATTGAAGACCGATTCCACATCAATATTTATGTTATTTTCTATACTAAGCAGTGGCGCAACTAGCGGGTAAGTTGAGGAAGCGCAACTTTGGGCCCCCCCAATTTATCGAGGGCCCATAAATACATAAAATAAAAATTGGTTTTTAGTTTTTTTTTCTCATTTTAATATTTTACACTTAAAATGAGAAAAAAAAATATTTTACAATTATTATTATTACCTACCTATATTTTATTATAAACATCTACGTATTTATAGGCGTGTATCTTAAAATTAGATAGTTATACTATAGTTATATATTTATACGGTTATTGTTACTGTTGATAGCCTATAGAGTATATTACACTACGAGTTATTAATATTAAGGCTGTTCAGCTGTTGAAAGTGAATCATTTTTAAGGTATCGGATTTAAATATTCTATATCTATCGTGTGTTATATCTATGAGTAATAACTAATCATTAGTGTGCGTGAGTTCCCTGAACGCTTTATGTGATAAAGATAAACTATGGCTAAGAATCTATTGTAAATCCGTAACGTAGATAGGCGCTGACGCGCAGTTACCCGTCACTAATTTTGCGATTAAAAAAGTTTCAATATAAAGGTCCAAAAATCGAAAAAAATTCACTCAGTATCAAAAGCCCGATTTAAAAACATATTATTATTATTTCTTATTTTCTATTCTAGGTTATGTAGGAAATTAATTTTCGATTTTTTTTTTTTTTTGTACTGTTTAATTAGTATATAGTAGGTAGGTACTAAATTAATTATTTTTTTTTCTTTAATTTTTTTCTTTACAAAAATTCTATTAATACGATAATAAATCCGACGGAGCCTGAATTTACATTAGAGGGGGCTTAGCCCCCCAAATCCCACTCTATTTGCGCCAATGTTATTACCACCAGAGCAGCTTTACTATTAATGATTGACGTATCAAGTATAAGTTTTTACCACGACGTATATACTTCCAAAAAATTCCATCTCTATTCAATAAATTTAAATACTGATGCTACGTGTCAATAATATACCCACATACAATTTACTGTGCATTAAATATAGTGGTCAATGTACGGACTTTGTGGAAAAGAACCAAACGACGCGAGTTTCCGATACGGGATTGTAAATTAAGTGTCGTATTCTATACTAACAACTGTAAATTTAGTCTACGGAGGACAATCACCGTACTATAGAGTACCAATATATTAATGCGAGTACATTATTTTTCGTACAATTTTGTTGTACTTACGGAGTTTCAGGCGTATCTAAAATTAAAGGTGCAGAAATCTCACAGATTAGACATTTTCTGATTAATCTTAAAACATTGGAACATTAAGCTCTACTAAAGGTAACTTTTGTAATTTCATGAAGAACTGACAACTTAGGATGAGTTTATCAAACAATTAAGCAGACGTTACTGATCATGAATTACGGAACTGTGGAAAAAGATGTACAATCGGGTACCTATTAACCTACTAAATCGTGACGACACCGCGTATTCGTTTACTTGTATGACAAAATACAAATGTGTCACCGTTTAAAACTGGGTGAAACAGAAAAGAAGAAAATATTATGCATTGAGTAACAACTACTAAGTTTAAGTACATGAGAAAACCATGTACAAGCAAAAAAAATTTTGGATTCATTCAAGTGGATGAAGAACGAAAGAAACAGTTTGTAAGCAAAACTAAAGCTAATTTTAATTTTAAGGTTGCTGGTTTGATGTTGATACAGCCAAAAAAGTCAACTTTAAGTCAACTTTAAGCCAACATCAGAACCTATAACGGACACGAGCTAACCTAAACAGAAAATTCTATTTTTCGTTATTTTAACTGTCATGTGAACACACGTCACAAGTTTTTCCAACACAGAAGACATAAAGTCCACAGATATCTTGATGGGCAACATTCTTAATTTAATACGATTTTGAAATAAGGCATCAATCCGGGCAGAAGATGATTTAAATTAATGCACAGAATAGAGCAGCCACTTAAAACCCAACAGATCCAGAAAAATAAAAATAAATTAATTGGTAACAGTCTGGTCTGATTGATGAGGAGTTATGTACCTAGTTAAGTGACCACAGACCAATTACTGAAAGAACTATAAGAGATACTCTCAATAAGACAACTAGTTCAGAAAGTCAACGAAAATTGAAAGATTGAACTAAGGATTAGTGATTAGGACAAGTGCGTAACATAGCAACTTTTATACTCAGCAGAACATATTTATCTCTGTTAGTTTAAAAATTAGAGCGAATTGAGCTCTTATAAAATTTCAAGGTAAGATTATCTATACAATGACATAGGCTTTTTATTATATTTTAATTTTAAAACGAATTATGTGTATTTTAATTTTTTAAGAGGTTTGTACCTCTTAAACTACTCATAACTCTCTCTAAAATTAAAATATAATAAAAAGCCTAAGTCTTTGTCTAGATAATAATCTTCCCTTTAAATTGTATAAGAGGTCAATTCGCTCTAATTTTTAAACTGACGGAGATAAACGTGTTCTGCTGTGCGTAACATATCAAATTTGTAAAATTTGGTATGTTACGCACTTGTAAGACGGAGACAACAAATGTCACTGTAACGTACCCTTGAGAATAAAGTTATTTTGTTTTCAATTAATCAAACGTTCTTATAACTCATATAAGTGTCTGAAAATTAAAATAAATAGTTTCTTAGCAAGAAGAAATTAATAACTTAAAGTACAGAATAACAACCATGATTCAAGAATAAGTGGTTATTAACCGAGTTTATCAAAAACTGAAAGAAAATTATTATAAAATAGTCTAGAATTAACTAATCAAAATACGTACATTATCTTATTTTCAAAATTAGTACATTTGTTAATTATGTTCATGAAGATCAATTTTATTACTTACTACTTCTATAAACAAACACATTAAAATGAACACACTACATTGTACACATTAATAGCATACTTTCAATGTTCAGGATGCCTTAAAATATTACATGATACTAATGATGAATTATTATATTAATTTTAATATTAATATATTATATATTATATAATATGTATATAATATTTATATTAAATATTACATTATTGAATTAATAATTATCATAAACATTCAAAATAGGAGGTGATAATGTTCAAATTCTTATGTACGAAAATTAACGTTAACACGTTTGCTGCGGATCATATTTGAGTTTTGAGTATACTTAACGTAGCACTGAACAAGCTGGGATATTAAAAAAAAATTCTTAAAAATTTAAATATCATTCTATGTATTTACTTATGATATGCCATGTACTTATGATATGCCTGTACCTGGTATATTACTTATAGAAAATGCTAAAAAAAAACAAATAGTTTAATCACAACACTAAACACATTGTAGTGCACTTAATAACAAGGCGCATGAGTACATGACACATAACATGAGAATGATTTTAATTTTGCAATTTGGCGTCATCCGCAGTAAACGTGTTAAGATGAAAAATTAATGAATTTACTAATCATACATACATTTCTGAATGTGTTCTTTTAATGACATCTGATTCCAGCTGCATATCAATTTTACAAGATCCAAGACCAACTGCTGTCATTACTTCATTAAGTTTCTCTTCTATAGTATTCATATCTCCTAACATTAGATTACTTGTATCCATTGCTACAGATCTACGATCATTATTACATTCAATAGCTAGTGTGCCATCTTCTTGTATGGATTTCGATAAAAAGAACTGAGTTATTGCATTAAAATTAGGTACTGATGTTACACGGGCTATTTCAGGCAATTGTTTGATTAAAATATCTAAATCTTCTAAACAAAGCTGAAAATTAAAAAAAAAAAATTTAACACATGTATAAAAAACTATTAATCAACTGAAATAATTTATTGATATTACTTTTGGTAAGTTATAATCAAATATTGGAGGTGCTTGTGTCGCAAATGCTGGTGGCATATCTTCTAATCCAGGAAACAGTGGGCTTAAGAAGTGACCTTCAAATTGAGATTGAAAATTTTTGCGTTTAGCGATTTCATCTGAATGACGTGCCATCATATGACAAGCAAGATCACTAGACCACTAAAATTGGAAACATAATATTTAACTCATGTAAGTATAGGTAACTATTGCTCATGGGTAATTTAATAATTTATTTTTTAAATACAAATTCAAAACTTTACTTACAATAAGCAATGCTTGAGAAAATATGCGTCTTCTAACAACTTCAGCAACTGCATTAAAATAAAGTGTTGGTGTATTATGTAACTGTTCAACAACATCCAAATATTCACGAGTCAATTTTATACTGTCACTATATAACAGCATAATAGCTTCAACATCACTAACTTTATTTTCTATAACAATTAACCACCTAAAAATAAAAAATATTAATATAATACATATTATACAACACAATCATATTTTTTTTTGTCAAAAATATTAATTTATTGTACATAAAATGCCACTATTTTCCTTTTATTTTTTTATATAAATATTGAAATAGAAAATTATGGTGACCCATTTTGTATACATTATTGAAATAACTATACAAATGAATATCAATAAATACATATCTTATCATAAATTATATTAATTTTCATTAAAATCTTAAAATAACAATAACAAAAAAAAACACAATTTTTTAAATAATAATCCTCCCCATAATGGTTACAAGTTTTAAAATATTCTTAAAGCATTATTATTATTTATCTTTGTTATTAAATTCAATAATGTAGATGATTCAGTTTCAAGAAGGCTTAAATATTTCTAAAATAAATAATAATATATTGTTAGATTGTAAATGATTTGAATTTGTTTTTATTGGTTTTAATACAATGATGATTTAAGTTTTGGCTGCCTATAAATCACTAAAAATGATATTAAATTACTTTTGAAAAAATAAATACCTATTTTAAAAGCTTAAATAATTATAATATTTTAGTGTAGTGTTTACTAATATGAAAAATGCATTTAATCGTATCACTATGTATTTATGTATGTATTAAATATTAATTAAATATTGTATTGTAGTTTTGATTAGTTCCTTGTATTAATAATTATTTAAGAACAATTAATAAATTTGAATCTAGTTGTTTGGTATTTTTACATATAAATATGGTTAAACGGACTATTTTAATCTTCAAAATTTCTAGGACATTTAATTTTTTTAAGAACTTATATAACAATTTGCAATAAATTTAAAAACGCTGTTTATCTATATAATAATATTATACGCACAAGATATATAAGGTTTAAATTTAAAATATAAATCATAGATTCTAAGTATAACAATACATTTAGGCAATAATGACTTACTTAAGTCGTGGGTGTAGATTATTGCAAAGTTCTTGTTTTGCTAAAATACTTCTATTTCTAATATCACACAACCGCAAATCATTTTTATTCATCATTTCTAATTGCTTATCATGAGATGCTAACAACACACTAATAACTGATACATCACCTTCATTAGCAGCTTTTGCATGATTCATTTTTATGTTCTAAAAACAGATATTGAATATAATAACAAAATGGTATCCAGAAAAATAGTTATAATTTTAAATTAATTTAAAAAAGTTCTCAATATTTACATCGGCAAGATTATATTGTTCTGTTGCTAATCGTTTACTTTCATCCATCATTTGGGACAGTTTAAATAACCTATGTTCCAGTCCTTTAATTTCAGAACAATCACTTCGACTAGAGCATTCGTTCATGGCAGATACTTCTTGTAAAACTGCGTTTAACATTCCTTCGTCAAACTTATAACAGATCAAATATTTATGGCAATAAATAACAATCTATTATTTATGAATAACCCTAATCTATAATACCTGTTTTAAACTATTTTCACAATGTTCAACTATATGTTCCAAATTTGATAGTCCTTGCCGGGCTGTTACCCATTCAAGTAATGACTGATGAACTATATTTTTTACATCAACTGTCGAATTATCCATTCGTGATCGTTCTTCAGAATTATTTTCTAAAAGAGCTGGTAGCATAGGAATTTTTGATATTTCTATCAAAATATCATTAAAACTGAAAAAAAATATTTAACAATTTTAAATGTATACTTCCAAAAAAATCAATTGGAGGGCATTATTTGTCAATGTACATGTATATAAAAAAAAAAAGACCAAATTTAAATTATTTTTATAATAAGCAACTGGGTATTTATTTATAAATTAAATTAGCTCTATTATAACATGAACCTTATTTTAATGTATTTCTTAAGCATAGTTAATACTTCTCATACTATCAACTAATAATATCTAATAACTCTAAAAAATTTTGCATTTTAAATCATATTATAATTGTTATAGATATAAGATATAAATTGAATCAATGTCTTATTATTAACTAAAGTGTGATACCTTGCATACATTTCAAATGCAGTCATGTCAATAATTATAAGTTTTTTCAAACACTGCAATACAGTAATGAAACTATTATTAAACTTAATAGTATTGAGTTTTTTTTAATTTTTTTTATACTGAAAATTTTATTTAAAAATATATATGTATCTAAAGAAATACATTTTAAATACATTAAGAAAGATGCTGATAAAAAATAAGGAGGTATAATTTAGTTAAACAAAATTATCATGGGAGAAAATCAAGTAAATGGATTTGAAAGCTGATGTTTGCCTGTCTACAACAAATAATATGATTTTTATATCTCAATTCTTTTAAATAGGTTGTTCTCCTAAACTTAACTGTACATACTTGTTAAGTAAATTAATACTGTCTTCTCGTCCATTGAGATATCGTTTAAAATCATTTTCAAATATATCAGCTTTAATTTTAAACTTTTCTACTGTATCAAGCATATTTGCAACAGCTGCTGACCAACCTTTAAACAATTTTAAAATAAAAAAATTATGATGACAATTTTTCAAATCATTTATTTATACTCTGTACAAGTTAAGAAACACAGTCAGCAGCAACCACTTTTCGTCGGCAGCAGTTAGGCCACACCTGTTTGTCAACCCCCGCCAAGTCATCCATATATGTACCTACCATATAGTATTGACATGCCCCTGAGCACAAGTTGACCGTTGAATGTGTTTCTTAACTTTAGTAGAGTAATGCCTAAAATTTTTGTAACATGAAATGTGAAAGACTCTTAAAAATTAAAAAAAATTAAAAAATTATTTAATAAAACCTTGATGCATCATATGTTGATCATTGATAAGGATATCTATACAATTTAAATTATATTGAGCATTTTCACTATATTGTTGTGCTAGAGAAACTCTAACATTTAATGCTTCTATTGTAGGTGGCATTCCTTGAGTCCTATGGTGTTCTCTTATAAAGTCTGTATCTGAAACATAAATTTAAGAAACAAAATTAATCAATTAACATGACTTAGCGTAAACTGTCTTTAAATAGATAAGCACAACATGATTTTAATATAATAAGTTTTATTTAATAAATAAAATGTTATTACGTAACTTCATACTGTACATATTAACAATCCTGGTTAAGTTACTGTAAATTCTCATTTTTCTCTAACCTACTTTAGATTCTGAACAGAGCAATGAATGTATTGATTTTACAATGTATTTTTTTTTGTGTGTGTGGTTAGTCATCTTTTGAGGCAGTAAATACGCTTCAATTTTTTACTTCGGCATCTTTAATGGTAGGAATCTAGTTCCGTATAGGTTATAATAACAGGAGTTAAATGGTTTTAGAAGTATTTAAAGTAATAATTTTGACAACATTTGACAAATGTCAAAAGTTTGCAAATTATTTTATAGTTAAAAATGTATAAAGCTGAGGATATATCTAAGGATTGGCAATTTAAAATAAGGTTTCCCAAGAGTAGTTCATATTGTAACCAAAAAATCTAAATCTATATGAGCACAGATTTTTTTCATAGAAATTTTAAGTTAAAATTTGGACAAAATTAGATTTATAAATAAAGAATAATTATTTTGGTTATTTAGTTGTAATTTAAAAATATTATTTGTTTGAACTTAAAACCTTTAAAATGTAGGTACTATAATATTTTATTTTTATACACAATAACATTTTAAAATTTAATTATTTCATCAAAAATAAATTTAACCTATAAAATTAGGTACAAATACTAATATAAATTCCTTAAATAAAAATATCGTTAAATATATTTAGAAATATAGGCTGAATGATTGTCTTCCCTTAGAATCGTTTTTCATATACAATGATTTTATATCATTAAATTCAAATTTAACACATTCATTACGGGACCTATCGACACCTACTATACATCAGAGTGGTACCTACTTATCAAACTAATTTTTTGTTTTTGTTTTTACCAGTTATTTTATAAAGTACTAGGAATTTTCAATTTTTACCTTATAAAAGTACCAACTAGATTGAATTTTCTACCAGAAACCACTCTTGAAGTTTAAAATGTAAGCATTTTTACTGGCCCATAGGTGATAACAGGCAGACAAAAATACATCATTGTAAAATCAATACATTCATCACTCCGCTGAGAATCTAAAAGTAATGTTGTACTATAGATAAACATTGGTTTGCCTAATTTTATTACTCTAAAACATCAGTTCTTAACCTGTAATCTGCGGCCCCCTGGGGGTTAACACATAACACACGTCAATAAGTGACATGAGTGCATTTTTACAATATTGTTGGATTATTATTTTTTTTTTCATATATAATATGTAGATTCTACACCAAATAATTCTATTATTAATATTTATTAAGAAATTAGTTTCTCTTGTTCATTCTAAATGTACATACATACAGCACTTCAGTCTCGGCAGTCTTATATTTACTGCCACTAAGTGCAGTTGATCGATCTTACTCAATTATAGTTTTATATTACATTTTTATAAAAATTTAATTGTAATAAAAATAATTATAAATGTGTATGTTTTGTTATGTCTACTTATGTAATTTGTAATATAAAATAATAATTATAATTTTGGGTATGATAAAATGAGATGTTTTGTAAAAAAAAAAAGGTGTCCAAAAATAATTGGTAAGGGGAGCCGCGATTTCTAAAAATCTTTCATCAGGGGTCCGTGATCTACAAAAGGTTAAGAACCGCTGCTTTAAAACAATAACAAAATGGTAAGATACAAGTCCATAAATACTAAAAGTAATTTATTCAAATGCAAACATGACAATTGCAATATACATATTGCTTTATAATTAATTTATAAGGGTATTTAATAGTTCTGAAACAGTGGTTGATCAACTATGTATTAATAACAAAATATATAATTTTTTATGGTATAGCAAATAATGGAGATCGTTCTACAAATTTCAAGTCACATTAACTCAAAAATGTTTAATGTCTCATTTTGCATTGTCCTTTGAAGTTAGGCATATAATTCAAAAAATAAAAAAGTCTAATTTATTTTTATCCCACTTGAAATTCAAGTTATAAAAACTCAACAGTAATAAAATGTATCATGATGCTATATTTGTGTATATATAATATATAAAATAAAAGAATATAAGAATAATAATATGTAATAAGTCGATTTTTAAATACTATAATTTTAATTCAAAATTAAGAATTACTCAACATAAATAGTTATTAATTGGTCTATTGTTCTAACTATTGAACTTTGCCTGGTTATATTTTTTTTTACTGGTACAGTTTTGCCAGTTATAAATAATTTAACCTTACTTTGTTGTTAATTTCTTTTTTTTATGCTGACAAGAATTTCCATATGCTTGGATGATATTTGTTTTTTGTATACAATTTATGCTGACAAGAATTTCCATATGCTTGGATGATATTTGTTTTTTGTATACAATTAACATGACAATACATTTTTGGTATCCTTCCACTGAATTATTTGTTCTAATCAAGTCTTTCAAAACAAGTGAATAACAATCCCAAATTTAAATTTTACATTTTGGTGACCTTTGTTGAATGTCTTATCTTTCTTAATTCAAATCATGTATATAATAATACACAATATGATGAATTAACAAAAAAGATTTATTATTATATACCAGATAAATTAACACTGCAGTAAATTGGAGGACATTATAATATAAGTTTTAATAAAAGTTTATTTGTTTATAAATTATAATAGTAACCAACCATATATTTAAATTCAACTAATTTTAACTGAAGACTTACAATAGTATAAAAAACTTACAGTTAAATTCGTTCAGTGGCGGCTCGTGGGTTTTTAATGAAGTAGTGCACATCCAAAAAAATATAACCAATATTATATATAATAATTATAAATTGTATTAAATAATTGTTTACATATTTTAGTTATTCACCAATTAGCTTTTATTTTGTTTAAATTCTTAAACAGAAACACAATTGTTGTTTTGAATTTCCGATAATGAACGACTAACATTATTTATCAGCTGATAATCGGAATATAATAAACGAATGCGAGTAAAAATAAATTATAATGCCTATGCCAACGCACAGCCAACAAATTCGCTGAAAACAATTTAATTTGTCGTGTGCACAGAAACAAATGTGCACATCAATTCCTTTATAATACGGGTTTCATGTTTTGTCTTGTTTTAATTTTTACACTGTACAAATGTGCACAGCGATTGTGTGTACTACTGCACCACTATAATACACACCGATACTGTTCCGACGCGGACAACCGCCCGGCAGCTGTTTCATAATATTCTGAATTTATGTTTTTTTTATTTTTAAAAATAATCTTTATAACACTATAAATACTTAGTTATATTATTATGATTTATGTTTTCAATTTTTCTTGAGTTAAGATAGGTAGTGCACCTATACAAGACCCGCCACTGAATTTGTTAATCACCAATAATTATGAAACTATTAGTAGATAAATTTGTTTTTACAGTCCCAACCACTACTAAATACTAAGTACTAGTTATTTAGTACAAATAGCCAAATTAGAATATATTTTTAACATGATACCTTATGAATAAATATTAAAAATACATTGTTCATTTTTTGTATATATTTATATATTTAAGTGCGTATGCATAATACTAATAGCATAATTATACCAATGCATAAAATATATATTCGCTAATCAGTAATCACTAATGCTACATTATACTTAAAAGTAATAACTAATAAGTATGCTCGTTTAAGACAAAAACAGATAAGATTATACACACATTGGGTTACAAGTTATTAAAATAATATACAAAATTATGAACAATTTTGGTTAATTTTCAAATGTTTTATCAGATAATAATTAAAAATTATGTTGAAAATATTAAAATTTTCCATTCTCAGTAAGATTTTATTAAGTCATAAAGTTTAAACTTGCAAAATAATACATAAAATATTATACTTTTAATTTTAAATTAATGTGTATTTTTACTGTTTAAGAACAGTATAATATTACAAACTAAAAAAAAAACTTAACACGTTGACTGCCATGTGGCAGGCGACACCCGCATAGTACTAAGATACAACAGTATTTTTATGGACACACCCTCTTATTATATATATGCCATATGACTGCCAGCGACTGTAAACGAGTTTTATATTATTAACTTTTCCATGGTGCTACAATAACGCACTAAAAAAAGAGCACGTCGAGGGAATCTTTACAATATTTTTGATGCAATAAACATATTTTTTTAAACTTTTTCAAGTACAATGGTATATACAAATTTGTAACAACACTGAAAAATATACTTTACATACCAATGACACATATCGTGTGACTGCCAATGGCAGTCAACATGTTAAGAATATAAATCGCATTGTATACTACTTCTATATTTTGCCAAATAAGTAAGTAATGATAAAAATACTATATAATATCCATTTATTAATATTGTTTATCAGTATATTGAAATATACTAGAGTAAATTAGACATAATTATATTTATACAGCAAATGTTAATTTATTAAAAATATACGTTTTAAACATAGCATTGATTTATTTTCAATTGTATATACTTCATCATTGAATAGATCACTGTAATGGTTGTTTTAAATTTGAATTAAATGATAAATCATTGCATTTGAAAAAAAATTCTGACATAAATGGTTTGTCTATTTTTCTAAGGACATTTATATATTCTGAGCGAAGCGAAAGAATGTATTGTAATTACAATGATGTATGGTTTTTTTTCTGTTTGTCATCAACATTAGGTAAAAATGCTCAGATTTTCACATATTCTCAGATAGAAAAGTAAATCTAATTGGTACATTTGAGAAGTCAAAATTGAAAATTCCAAGTAGTTTTAGAAAGCGTTTTTGAAAAAAAAATTTTTTGGTGTTACTCGAAAACTAATAACTGTGGACGCTTGAAATTTTCATTAGATTTTTATATTACCATTTTACATGAATGGAAATATTTTCAAAATTTTTTTATTTTTTTTTTGAGCTCGTTATACTCTTGAGAATTTTTTTAAATTTTGTAATGTTTGTTTAAAATTTTTCTTGATAAAAACATTTTCACTAATAAAAAATCCTAAAAATGTAATGCTAGGTTCCTTATAAGTTTCATTAATATATGTTCAAAAATATTAAAGATACATAAGCACAATTATTTTTTATATGCATTTAATTTTAAATTTGGACAATCTCATCAAAATTTCGAAAATTTTCAAACTATTTTTCAATTAAAAATTCATAAAAGTTTTTTCCTTTCATACCTAACATTAGAAATTTCAATAGAAGAATCCCCACAAATGTACCTACTTAAAAAAAAAAAAAATTACTGGATAGTAATATCAATATTTTATGAGCGTTTAAATTAAAACATTATATTATATTTGATTTTCATAGGTAAATTAAAGAATTTTCATCTATCCATTTTTGATATTTTGTTGTAATTCAACAAAAAATAATCCTCAATACAAAATTTTTACCAAATGATAAAATAACCATTTTCCATACATGGTAAAATATTCAAATAATTTTGACTCTTTATGAGCTATTTATAGCCATGAGAAATTTTTAAAATTTTGTAAATTATTTTTCAGTTAGAAATTCATAAAAGATTTTCTTTTCATAGCTAATATTAGACATTTTAATAGAAGGTTCCCAAAACAAGTTTTCTATCTCTATCAAAAAGAATATTAGAGTAAATTGACTTATTATCAAATTTAAAAGTAAGAATATTATAACTCGCTTTAAAATAAAAATTTAAAAAAAGAACCTGTCATTGACTAGATAATATTCTTACTTCTAAATATGGTAATAGGTCAAGTCACTCTATAATTAAACACAACAGAGTTAAGAGGACATCGCAACTGCATGTGTTTTCTCCATCTTACACACACACAACATATCAAATTTTGTTCTTTAGTTTCAATAGGGTGCTATCAATTTTGATATTAGAGTAAATTGACCTATTATCATACTTTTAAGTAACAACATTATCTGTGTTCCCTCGTTGGCTTTTTATAATGTTTTAATTTTTAAGTGAGTTATGATTATGTAAAACAATATTTTAAAATGCTCATAATTCACTTAAAAATTAAAATATCCTAAATAACGAACCAGAGAACACAGATAATTGTGTTACCTATAAGTTTAATAATAGGTCAATTCACTCTAATATGAAAACTAACAGCATAATATTGAAACTGGCAAAAGGAAAATTTGCTGTCTTCCGTGTATAAGATGGAGACAACACATGTGGGTGCGACATTCACTTAAATGAATTATTCAGAACATACTATTTGGTATGATATTATGTATTTGTAAGACGGACACAAGGCAAGCAGGTATAACATCCTCTTAAGAAAAACTATCACTTTCTATCCCTGTATAGCATTTATCTGGTGTTATTATTTTTTTTTTTGTAATATTTCCAAGTATATAAATATAAATATTCAATATTTTTTTTTATATAGGTAATTTGTAATAATAGGAAATTACATTTCTTTATTTCTTAGACAAAGTACAAAAGCTTACCTGGTCGAGTGTCAAAATAAGCAGAAGGTGGTTCAGGATGATCAATTAGTCTTTTGCTAAACAAAAAAAATGGGCTTGTATCAGTACCGGCACAATAACATGAAACGGCCTTGAATGGGTCTAGATGGCCTCCACCACTGACTAGCAAAACTTGCTTGTTCACCGGGATGTCAGTCTTTTTTTCAATTTGTAACTTTAATTCAGATACTCTATAATGTTTTTAGAAAAATAATTATCATACTAAAATACTATCATACTAAATAGATGAATTAGGTACATCTAGAAAGTAATTTTTACGTTTTATTGAGCATGCTAAAGTCACATGTAATCCATCTTCCGATGTCAACATGGTAAACTAAAAGGTTTTCCATAATAAAAGATGATATGTTTATTTAGAAAACAGATCTAATCATGCAATATCTTCCTGTTACCACAACTTCTGTAGCCAAATATATTGTCATAAGTACATTGTTATACTTTATATATTGCACTTTGCAATAACACACGAGTCGTTTAGTATGAAAACGGTTGATTTAAAATCTGAAACAAATAAAACAAGTTAAAATTTTTTTAAACAAGGTTAAATTACATTAAACAAGATAATTATATTTTTAATTTTTAGTAAAAAATAATATTTAATGTATTTCAATTGTTAAGTTAATATGACTCATCAATATTTGTCAAAATAAAAATCAATCAATTTGAATAACTATTATTTCATAATTTAAAGTCATTAAAAATATGAACATTTAAATTTAGGGAAACTTAAACATTAAAAGGGGTATAAATATAATTGATATATAATTCACTTCTGACTGTGAATGTTGCCATACTAAAATAGTATATTATATTACTTATGCAAAGTATTAAAAAGATTTTTATGTAATTAATTAAGTAGGTATGATATTATATATTATTTACTAATACATACATTTATAACTCCAATTATATTCATTAATATCAATTTATTTGTCGGAATTAATTTCTAACTTATATCAAACACTTAACACACATAGTAAAAAAATTTTAGAATATCAAGCCAAAATATTAAGTTTGAATAGTAGATACCTTATAAATCTGTATAAGTAAATAGTGATGATCTTTATAAAAATAAAAAATGTATTTTAATTTTAAGACAAAATGTATTTCAAGAATAACTATAAGTTTACATTTATGTAAAATAAATAATTAAAATAATAATTAAATGTTACATTATTTTGTACTTACATTCAAATTAAAAAAAATAAATGTAAAAACTAAAAACATTAATTAGGTACCTATGTACTAGAAATAGAGAATAGTTTAATGTATTTTTACTAAAAATAGGCTTTCAGGGCCACAATATAAATACCTAATAGTTTGATTTTCATATATATCACCTATAGATAGTTTTAATAAAAATTAAATATGTTTCTTAACTTGTTTATTATAATATAATAAGTAATAATATAATAAATTAGTTTTTAATTAATTTTTTTATGGAATGGGACCTTACTTAAATACTATGACTCAACATAACATAAAAATAGGCTTCCCAAAATTTAATCAAAATTTACTTGGTAGTTGAGAATCAAAACTGTGTACAAAACACTCAAAATACTTTTTTTTATCTGCATTAAGTAGGTAAGTGCATGTCAAAGAAATAAGCTCAAGAAATTTTAACATCAACAATGATGTAATAATTTCATCATGTAAGTCCCTATTATGAATCTGTAAAATTAAAAAATAACATACCATTTTTATTGGCGCCTGCCGGACGGCAACGCACCAGCGTGTATGAATTCCATCGTGACGGCCTTACATGTCTAGTTTTTGAATGAGAATGGCCTGCGTTCGCGAATTAAAATTGCAAAACAATGCGCAAAAAGTGCAAAACCGAAGATAAGGAACACAATGGTGAAACAAAATTGCACAGAGTACACTCCTCAGCTGTTATGGTTACGATTATAATTTATGTTGGACAAAACGTTAGTGCACGCAATAGAACGACGACGGAATGAAACTGGGCTAAGTCTACAATAATAGTGCGTTTAAAAAACAAAACTAATAATAATGCAACAACTTGACGCATAGTATATATACATAACAATATTCTTTAACATGCAAACTATTTATTATTTAATACTCTAATTTATTTATTTCACATTTTTAATCACTGCATTAATAACAACAATAATAATAAAGGAAATAATCGGAGACTCGTTATCATCTGTGCTGGTTGGTCCATATGTTCGGCTGGCCGTCGGAACAGCTGACGGATTGTGTGGGACCGAAGGCTTTTGCACGATATTATTTCGCGGCTATCAACACCGCGAATTGCAATCTCCGCATTACATATTATTATTATTATTATTATTATTACAGTGTTTTGCACGACGTGTTTGCCCAAGGTTATGTCCCAGAATAATAATATTATTATTATTTATTATTATTATTATAATTATTGTAACGACTTACAAGTAATACATATTATATTATTAAGTAGTTTAATTGTATTATACGAGTGTATATTATGGTAATAACGAAAATACACATTATTATTTATTAGGTACCTACACTACTGTCTACTACTAGGTAGTATAATATTATTATAACATAATAAGAAATAACCTGAATACTGATGGCATATAAATTATATGGGTACTTTATTCAGACGGAAATTACACTAATTTTCCAATGTTTACGGTCAATGTTTAATTTTTGTTACAAGATGCCTTAACATCATAATAATATATAGATATAATAGCCGTAAATATGTAGGTCGTAGGTTGTTGATATTAAATTATGTTATTATTGAATTCCATAAGTGAGCTAATTATATTTAAATGAATTGATTTAATTAAAGAAGGTTATTTTTCTAGGTAGGTACTTATCTATTTTTAACAACTTTATCATGTAAATGTAAATATTAGATAATTATTAATAGGTACTTTATAATCTTAAAATATATATTTTTTATACTGAGTCAACAATTTTAGTTATTTCGTTGCAATTGAATTTTTTTCATTACGTTTCCTATATTAATATTCATTAATTATTTCAATATGAAATTTTAAAATAGGTAGGTATTTAATATATTGCATAATTTTAAGCTATTTTTAATTTATACCACGATCATATTCATACCGTTCTAATATGCCTACGACCTAAGTCAAGACTTATAAGTTAATAACTATAAAACATTTTAAATTTATAATAATAATAGATAATATATGATATTAATCGTAGATTGGGGGGAAGGTGGCTTAGCAAAAGTTTCATGTGGCTATGAATAATATTTTTGAATAACAACCAAATAACCAAAATCCATATAATCTTTGTTTAATTCATTTAATTCGTTTAAATATCTAGTTTCATCCAAATTTGAACTTCAAATACCTATCGAAAAAAAAGTGTTTGTATTTTTTGTAATGACTTCAATATTTTACAAAAATGTTTACAATAATTATTTATTTTTAATACCAACATAAATATAAATATTTTCTATTATTTTAATATAAATATTGATATGGGTATTAAAAAATAAATAATTATTGTAAACATTTTTGGAAAATATTGAAGACATTACAAAAAAGGTGGGCAAGTGGATGTCGCTCTGCTGCATAGGCGCAAATAACGTTTGAGATTTGGGAGGGCTAATAGGGTTTTACTTTGATAATGTTGAACAAGCTTAAAACAAAATGTAGGAAATGTTTGGAGAGCTATGGACATTTTTGAGGGGCTTAGCCCCTAAAGCCCTCCCCCCTATTTGCGCCTATGCTCTGCTGTACAGTAGGTTACAAGTGGGTCACTGTCAGTGTTTGGCAAGTTCCTTATAAAAAGAAATTCGTTCTGTTCCTTGTTCCTTAAAAAAAAAAGAATTCGTTCCTTTGTCGTTCTTGGAAAAATGAACGAGTTCCTTTTTTAGTTCCAAATAAAATAAAAATTCTAATTTATACCTAATCATTAATGTTTTTTTTTCGTATTATGCATACTTCTTTAATTTTTATTTATAATATATAACTACAAGTAGGTTGTAGGTACATATTTTGTATGTTTATGCAATATATTATTATTTATTATATATTTTGAGTTTTTCTTCAAAATTTTTGGCTAACGTATGTTGATTGTTTTAACGTCGATAATCGATAACAATCACTAATTAGGAATAAACATTATACACATTAAAAAAGTATATCTTAATTTCAATTTTTACATACTTATCTGTGTAAATTCCTAGAAAGGAACAAACAATTTTGTTATTTTACCTTAAAAAAAAGAACTAGTTCACTCTCTCGATTTTTTTTATAAAAAGGAATTCGTTCCAGGAATCCGTTCCTTTTGGAACTCATTCCTTCCAAACACTGGTCACTGTATAATGGATGGTATTAAATTTGAATTCAATGATATAATATCATTGTATAAGAAAAACGATTCTGAGCGGAGACGGTATGTCAGTCTAGGTATAAAACATATTATATACTTAAATCTATGGTATTCAAAAAAAAAATTGACCTATATAATAAATTCAAAATTAATCATATCACAATATCCATTAGGTACTTATAACGCGTTATACATCAACAACAAACCATAATACTATCATAAATATATAAAAGTATACTTTAGAAGTTTCAAGTACCCACGAATAATATTATACAATCAAAACAAAATAACTAAAATAGTTATTCTAGGTTTTTTAATATGAACTTAAAATGACTATAAAAAAAAACTGTGCTTATGTAGGTACTTTTTAGATTTTTTGGTGACAGAATTAACTACTTACGTGGAATCTTGTTTTACATTTTCAGTCCTTATATATAAATGTATAATATTATTCGTGGGTACTTGAAACTTTTAAAGTATACTATGATAGTATCACAGTTTGTTGTTGATGTATAACGTGTTATAACTTATAAGCTTCGACCATATAAACTAAACTTAGTTTATATGGTCGAAGCTTATAAGTGCCTAACCTAATGGATATTGTGATAAGATTAATTTGGAATTTATTATGGGTTAATTTTTTTTAATACCATAGATAAGTACCTATATAATATGTCTTATACTTAGTATGATCTATGGACAAAATGGGTAAAATAGTATACACGTAGACCAATTATCTCAATGGAAAGGGTTTTTTTTAAGAAAGAGGAGCAACATTTTTTTGTTTTTATATTTGGTCAGTGCCCAGAAGTGTCCATAGATATACTAAATTGAATTGGTCTCTGTTTCTTTTTATGAGGAACATTTAAGCATTTAATATTCGTTTCTCTAATTATATATATTCCCATTAAGAGGATGCTACACATGCATTTGTTTTCACAGTCTTACGCACGTACGACAAAGTAAATTTTCGTTCACTGGTTTCAGTAGTTTGCTGGTAGTTTTGATATTAGAGTGATTTAACCTATAATCATTTTTTTAGATAATAACATTATCTGTGCTTAAGCGTTGACTTAGGGCCGTTATTACAATGTCCTGCTAAGGTGTACGCTAACGTAGCGGATACATTTAGCGGCTGCTTTTTAATATTCCATTATTACAATGTATCGTTACGTAACATTTTACCGCTAACTACGA
>NC_042493.1:81984251-81986724 GCF_005508785.2 Acyrthosiphon pisum
AAATTCAATCCTCCAGGCGGTGAATTCGCAGAATCATTTAGATTTTAGAAGTCGAAAAGGGTATAAAAACATATCAATATACTTTTAATTTACACATAACACTTACACATTACCATAAGCTCATAATTAATTAAACATACATTTTGGAAGGAGGGCCTATGTATAAGGGAATGCGCATATAACCAAAATTCAAGAGGTATAAACTATTTATTGAATTAGGTAAAAAAAATATTCATATTTTACACTTTTAAATTTAATCCAATGAATGTATTGGTTTTACAGTGTGTACATTATATTATTGTGTCTAAGGAAAAAAAAAAAGTTAAAATTTCAAAATAAAATAATACTTGCGTCTAGCACGGAACCACAAAAAACAAAAAACTAATATCAATTATCAATATCACAAAACATTTTATTAATCATTATCAGCTGTCACATAACAATTAACAGCTGCTTCATTATGAGCCAATGAAAATATTCGTTACGTTTAGAATTATTAAACTAATGGTTAGTACTAGCGGTAACATTGTAATAATGGTTTGTTTTAAACTCGTCACTAAAGTCCCCGCTACGTTTAACTGCACGCTAGCCTAACTGACAGATAAATATAATTTAGCGGGAAATTGTAATAACGGCCCTTAGATGATTAGATGAAGTCAAATATCAAATAATCAGTGCTTAGCTGTTATAGTTAATCTCAGATTATAATGTATTATTAATTGATTGTAAAAATTAATATTATCTCCCAATTTTTATAATCGATTATAATTTATGTCTAAATAATAACCGATTATAGTGTAAAAAGTATCGATTATAACCGATTATAATTTATCTTAATTTATGTATAAAAAAATAACCGATTATAACCGTATATAATCGAAAACATTTTCTACATATCGATTATATGAATACAAAATAATCTCGCAGCCCTACTTATACCTATAACTAGACTGATATACCGTCTCCGCTCAAAATCGTTTTTCTTATATACAATGATATTATATCATTGAATTCAAATTTAATACCATCCATTATACAGTGACTCGCTTTTTTTTATATCTAAGAAGTGAAAATGTAATACATAAATTCATCATAAGTTTGTCTTACGTTTATCAACAAAAAAAATTGTCAAATTAAATTTTTATGAACGTTTTAAGTTCATATTTTTACAGGATTGGATATTCACTCAATATTTCTCATGTAGCCATTTTGTTATTTTTTTATAATTAAAAAACGAATAACTGTAAATACGGTCAGACAGCGTATGATATATCAAAGTATATTTGATGATATTATTGTGAATAAAGTAATTTGAATATAACCTATTTACGTGGAACCTTGTTTTGAATTTTCAATCCTTAGTTACGTAGGCGCAAATAGGGGGGCTTTAGGGGCTAAGCCCCCAAAAATGTTCATAGCCCCCCAAACATTTCCTACATTTTGTTTTAAGCTTATTCAATATTATCAAAGTAAGGCCCTATTAGCCCTATTAGCCCCCCCCCCCAAATCTCAAACGCTATATGCGCCTATGCTTAATTATAAAAGTTGATCATTTCATAAATTTTTAACTACAAAATAATATTAAATTTTGTCAAAATTCGAACTTTAATAAAAAAAAAAATTGTGCCTTTGTATTTTAATATTTTTCAACTGCTATTATAACAATATATTAGAAGCCTTCCATTAAATTTTCACGCTTTTTTACCTAACAAATAAAATATTATAGGTATTTATAGAAAAAAAACTTTAAAAATTTAAAAATTACAATGTTCGTAAACAGCTCAAAAAGAGTCAAAATATTTTCAACATTTAAAAAGGAATAATTATTTTGTGTATACTTCTAAAGTATACTATTATATATCTATGATAGTATCACGGTTTGTTGTTGATGTATAACGCGTTATAAGTACCTAATGAATATTGTGATATGATTAATTTGGAATTTATTATAGGTACCTATTATAGGTCAATTTTTTTTTTAATACCGTAGATAAGTATATATAATCAGGGGTGGTCTGGCCAGGTGTGCTAGTGTGCCGTAGCACACCGGGCCGGCTTATATATAAGCCATATACATATATGTGTGGGTCGGGCCGTCAAGGCATTTGAAATTTTGAACATTTGACGATATTACTAATATATTTATTTAAATTTATTTTTAAATATAAAACAGTTTAAAAAACACTGCTATTGGTTGGTACAATGATACAATAAGTTCATAGTCGAACCATAAGTTTATAATCATAATTGTATGCGAATTGTGCATATTACGTATTTTGTACCGATATTGTATTATAATTCCTTACCTAAGCAACAATTTTAAAAATCAGTTTTATCCAGAAAAATGTTTAAACACTTTACATAGGCGCAATTTCAACTTTTGACTTGGGGGGGCTAAATATATTAAAGGCAAGCAGACCATTACAATATAGCATTTTAAAATGTATGCCCTATGTTTTTTTTTTTGGGGGGG
>NC_042493.1:81987226-81991879 GCF_005508785.2 Acyrthosiphon pisum
CCCTCCAAGCCACCCTCAATTTGCGCCTATGAGTCACTTTATCTGATTTGGTTGATACATCGACCGCCAGAAAGTTATTGCTAAACTACAATTATTGAACCATTTGAAAATAGTTATGAAAATATTGTAGATTTGTTGAAAAAGAGAACAGATAACATTTATATAAAGTTTATATTAAAAGTAATGACTATAACAACGCGACGATTCTGAAACTGATGAAGATAATTTTGGTTTAATAAGAGTATAAATTGTGACAATGAAATAAATGATAAAAAAATAGTAAACGAACATCAAAAATATCAAAAGGATTATACATTTATGATTCTTATAAAATGTATAATATTATAACCTATTGGCTATTGCAATTTGCAGTGGCGTGCCCAGGAATTTTAATTGGGGGTCACCATTTTTTTTTTAAATAAACAAAAGAAAGTGGATAAGTGGAAGTTGCTCTGCTGTACAGTAGACTACAAGTGGATGACTGTAAATTTAAATTCAATGATATATATCATGTGTGTAAAAAACGGTTCTGAGCAGAGACGCTTTGGTAGCCTAGGGTACTGTATATCATATTTATATTGTTGTTATTAATATATATAGGTACATTTTTAACTACTAAATCATTTTAGAAGCTAATGGTTTTACAATGGTTTTTATTTATTATTTTATCCTGGATACAAATTATCATAAATCATTGAATTCAAGTTTAATACAATCCATATTACATTGACTCACTTGTAACCGACTGTACAGCAGAGTGACATCCACTTACACGGATTTTAAATTTTAAGTTAGATACATTTTGTCGAAATTAAAACTTAAAACATTTATAAAAAAACTGTGCATATTTTTTCAGGAGCCGTGTATTATATTTTCATGCTTTTTGACCAAACAGATAAAAATGTATTGTTATATATTATATAAAAAAAAATACAGTATAAGAAAATCGCTACATGAGAAATTGAGTGAATATCCAATGATGTTAAAATTTGAACTTCAGACGCTCATAAAAATGTAATCTGACTTTTCGGTAAACATTTTTTTTTGATAAAGGTAGACAAACTTATGAGGTATTTTATATTAAATTATCAAATTTTAGATAGTTAGATTTCAAAATAAAACTCAAAATAATTTGCAAATTTTTGTGATTTTTTCATAATTAGTCAAAATTCGAACTAAATGCTTATAAAAAAAATTGTGAATTGCTATATATTATTTAGCTACTTTTTTTTTCCAGTTTGCAACCGACGACGCCGCGGGAACTGCTTTAGCAATTCTTCCGCGACGCCGCCATCGTTTATTGAATCAATAATACTCAACGACTGTTCGGTATATGCTCGGCGACTATCTTGGATGACTACGATAATGCACCCAGATAAGCGTGCTAGTCAGTAGTATTACGAACGGCTTAGCGAACATGCCGCGCTCTCTGCGCAACGTCAGTATATAATATGACATGTATTAATTAAAGATTTAAAGTGAACCAGTACATTATAATAAAGTTTAAATTCGTTCATTGATTCAAATCATTGTTTTCATTGCACGTAATAACGGCCTTGGCCAAAATGAGGATAGGTGGGGCATTCCCCCAGCTTACCCCCTCACAATAGTTAGGTACAATACGTAGTTAAGTTTGGGGAGGTAGACGGGACATTTCCCCGTCTTACCCCCCCCCCCCTTACAATATGGATAGATTAGCTGGTCTGGAGCTTTTCGAAGACTTGGCGAGCGGACCATAGCTCTGGGGTCGCATTCTGAAGCTCATTTTCGAGGGCCGACCATAGTCCGCCACCCTTGATTACTTGTTCTCGAGGTTCCGCAATGCCGTGATCGCCTTCCCTCCCGTGGTGTCACAGGTGGGGGGGGGATGAAGAACATGGTTCGTGGGCGAGGAGGTCGGCCGGCAGCATGGACGAGAGCACAGAGGACGCTTCAGCGGATATACCGTTCGGAAGGCTCTGATGGTGCGGAGGGCCGTAGTCCTCTGCGCCCTAGCCATCTCGTTCCGGTCTTTTGCGGTCCTTATGCCGATTGTAGCCCAGGTAGGAGATGCATAGAGCAGCTTACTGTTGGTGACTGAGCCCAGCAGGGCCCGTTTTGCCTGGGCCGGGCCGCCTACGTTTGGCATCAGGCGTCCGATGGCTTTGGCTGAATTGGTGGCCTTCTTCGATACTGTGGCTATGTGTTTCGTGAAGGACAATCGGCTGTCCAGCTCCAGTCCCATATTTTTTAACTACTATTGTAAGAACATAATATTAAGAGTATTAAATTTCAAGCTTGTTGACTCAACGAATAAAATTAATAATTAATAAAAAAATAATGACTTTAAACAGCTGTAATAACTAATAAGTGGTTTTCTGTAAGTCGGCAAAAAAAACAATGGGGGGATATTACCCCTACCCCCTCCCCCGAGCACGCCACTGGGCTATTATCTATTTATAATTTATACCCGAAAAGTAAGTATTCTTAGAGCAGCTGTTATAAAGGGGTTAGGGCCGTTTAGTTTTATAGAATACTGGGCTATTTACCTCCCAGTCCGCCCATGTATATAATATGGCTTATACCTAGACTGATATACCGTCTCCGCTCAGAATCGTTTTTCTTATACAATGATATTATATCATTGAGTTATCGATTGTTCATTGGCCTGTACGGTCGTTTTTGCGTTTTCGTCGTTCTCTTATCTGTGTTTTTACGCATTGTATTCAGTTAACGTGATAAAGTCTGTAATAATAGTATATCTATATCGAAATATCGTATTACAATGCTATGTTTAGTGTGTAATGATGAAATCTACGACGGTGATAAAATTAAATGTAAAAACTGTAAAGACTACTTACACTTCTCATTTGCTAGTTTTAGAGAAGCGGCATTTAGGAAATTAACACATGAAGCCTAAAATTTTCATACTCAAAATTTAAAGGTGGGTCTTACTAGCAATACTAAATCCAAAAATGAAGACTTTTTTGTTGGATCAAACGAGACTCTGTCGGATTTGACTAATTCTGTTAAATTTATGAGTGCCAAATTTGATGATTTTGGTAAGCAGCTGAAAGAAGTGCTATATAATATTAAAGAACTGAAAGAAGAGAATAATTTGTTAAAGGAAAATAATATTAAGTTGAACTCTGATATCTACAAACTATCCAAGCGACTAAATCTACTTGAACAGAAATCAATCTTAAATCACGTTGATATAATTGGTGTACAAGATTTGAAAAATGAAAACTGCGAAAAATTAGTGGAAGAAATTGCAGCTGTAATGGGTCAACCAGTGTCATAAGATCAAAAATACCTAATAAACCAATGAAGATCATAGCTGAACTTTCATCAACGCATCAGAAAAAAACCCTTATGGAGTCCGTAAAAAAGAAAAAATTTAAGGCATGTAGTATAAATGAAAGCTGGGGAAATGGAGGTATTTTTGTTAATAACTATCTTACACAATATAATAGTAATCTATTTTTTAAATCTAGAATGTTTGCTAAAGAAAATAACTTTAAGTTTGTCTGGTATAATGACTGTAAAATTTTTATAAAAAAATGTGAAACCTCGAAAGCCACTATATATATGACAAGACTGACTTGTCAACAATTAAAATATAATACTTAAAAATAATAATAATAATAATTAAAATTAATAATAATATATAGATCTTAAATCATACTATATTAATACTATTTTCTTATTTTCTTTTTAGTTATGCTAATGTTTAATTCTAATTTATTAAATCGTTTTCTAGATTATAAAACGCAATATTTTAATTCTATATCTGAATTCATATGCATAAGCGTGCGCACAGGGGAGGCAGGGGAGGCAGCTGCCTCCCCTGCGAGATTTTTCGTTTCCCCGAGATCTTATACATTAATACCTACCAAATTTTGATAATACATATTTAAATAATAATAAAATAATATTATGTTCAATATTGGTATAAGTACTGGTATGCTATTTGAAAATAGTAAATATATTTAATAATATTAAAATCGACAATAATATCATGTTATATTATATTATATTGATAAGACAGCTTCAAGTTTCAACTATGGTTACTCGTTTCTTCTTTGATAATACCGACTCTATCTAGTTGGTACTATGAAAGGTCAAAAGTTTTTCGGTAGTTTTCAAAGGCACCGCGACAAACAAAAGATAAATTAAGAAAAAACAGGAATTTATACGCAAAATCGATTTTGGTTTTTGGTGTAACTCTAAAATAAATTACTGTAGATATATGAAATTTTGACTGAATGTTTATATTAGCATTTTCTATTTACCATAGCATTTTCAAAATATTTTGACTTATTTTGAGCTGTTAAAGGACATCTTCAATTTCCAATTTTTTTTTAGGTTTTTATTCTATAAATATTAAAAAAAAAATTTTGTTGCGTAAAAAAACTTGAAAATTTAATAGAAGGCTCATAATATAATGTTTAAAAAACAGATGAAAAATATTGAAAATCTATAGTCAAAATTTTTTTTATATAAGCATTTAAAGTTCAAATATTGACAAAATACGTAAAATGTACAAAAATTATTTTGAGTTCGAAATTCATAAAAAATTTTCTATTTAAATCTAAGATTTTAAAATGTAATACAAGATTCCCCATAAGTTTTTCTACCTTTATCAAAAAAAAAAATGTCTACAAACAAATC
>NC_042493.1:81991985-81994366 GCF_005508785.2 Acyrthosiphon pisum
TTTTACGACATAGGATATTCACTTGATTTCTCACTGATAGCGATTTTCTTATTTAGTGGAAATTCAAATTTAACACCATCCAATACAGTGACCCACTTGTAAGTTACTGTAGAGAAGAGCGACACCCACTTGCCCACCTTTTTTTATTTACATATAGGTATTCTTAATAATTTTTTATTGTGTCTTCTTGATTGTCAAAGATATTATTAAAAAGGACTTATTGAAAAGAAAACTCTTTTGGTAATTGTATGTTTAACCTAACTCTTAACAGTTAACCGTATAGAACAATATCACGGTTTAATAGAACCATATACTTGATTTTATGGGAGGATTTATTTAAATTATCGTTGCCTCATATCAAGCTGGGAAAAAATCGGGGGAGGTGTTTGGAGTCTGGACCTTCTTAGCTAACCTAACCTTATAAGGTATTGCCTCCCCTGCCAAGAAGACCTGCGCACGCTTATGTTCATATGTAAATTCATAATACAACTCTAAATGTACTAAACTGCAGTATTAGAAGTGTAAGGCATAATTTTGATGAATTTTCGTTATTTTTGGAAAATGATTTAAGTACATGGTAAGAACTTAGATTTAATTATTTTAACTGAAACCTGACATGATGTTAATTATTGTAATTTTCTATACATGGGTATAATATGTACTTTTCTAAACTTAAAAGAAACCAGAATTATGGTGTTATAATCTTTATTAAAACTCAATTATGTGCTGATATTTTTTAATACGAATACATAGAGGCTAATATTATGAAAGTTACGTTTAATATATGTAATGTATTTTTTAGGGTTTATTGTATATATAGATCACCTTCTGGTGATATGAACAAATTTTAAATTTTAGTTTTTTAAGCATATATATCAATTTATAACTCTCTATCTTCGCCTCAAGCTTAGCTTACAGAAGATAGATAATTCAAATGTATAATTAATGTAAAACTGTATATTTGTTTATTTTAAATTAAAAAAAAAAAAATTCAAATTTAATACGATCCATTATACGGTGACCCACTTGTAAGTAGTTGTAACCTACTGTACAGCAGAGCGACATCCACTTACCCACCTTTTTCATGTCGCTTTTGAAAACTACTAAGAAATTTTTACTTTTGACGCCCCAAAGTACCAACTAGATTCACTTTCCTATCAGAAAAGATACTGTTGAAGAAATCTAAGCATTTTTACAGTCCTAAAATATACAAAATGGTTAATGAAAACGTATTGAAATGTTACTTCATCAATTGATAACGGCTGGACCAATTTTTCAAATTTGACGGGTATATTTTCAGATTTCTGTTTTTGTTTATAGATGGTTGCTATAGGAGAAATAACAACTTTATATAGATTATAATTATTATTATTGTTTATATACGTTATTATGTATATTGAATATTAATTCGTTAGAGCGCATCACTTGTACCAATCTTGTATCTTTATTTCCTGTGACTTTGAGTTATATTTTGCGATTCTCATATAGCTACCTACTGACTGTTTTAAGCTTATTCAATATTATCGAAGTAAGGCTTTAGCCACCCCCCCCCCCCCAAATCCCAAACGTGATTTGCGCCTATGTCAAGGCTGGACATTAACGAGTTAAAAAGTTAAGGTTAAGTTACGTTTAACTAAGTTAAATAACGAGTTACTTTTTTTTTAGAAGTAACTTCTAACTAAACGAAATACATTTTTTTCCATGTAATTCAGTAACTTCTGATTTAATTTATTTTGTTGTCAAGTTAAGTTAATTTTATTCCTAAACCACAGATTAAAAATATATTAAATTTTTTAAAAATACAATTTATAAAAAATAAGTTATAATAATCTGAAATATTAAATATATTAATTAATAATAGTTTAAAGCAAATAAAGCAATAATAATTTGTATAGAATATTGAGTAGGTATTGAATTTGATAATTTATTTTAGTAACAATACAATATTACAAGTTTCTTTGATTAATATTATATGACTATTTGAGTTACAACAAAAAAAAGGTGGGTAAGTGGATGTCGCTCTGCTGTACAGTAGGTTATAAGTGGGTCTTTGTAATGGATGGTGTTAAATTTGAATTCAATGATATATCATTGTATAAGAAAAACGATTCTGAGCGAAAACGGTCAAACAGCCTATGATATTACTAAGTATATTTTGATGATATTATTGTGAATAAAGTAATTTATATATACCTAACCTATTTACGTGGAACCTTGTTTTAAATTTTTAATCCTTAGCTATAAAAGTTGAACATTTTATATATTTTTAACTAAAAATAATTATTAAATTTTAAATTTGATATATTTTGTCAAAATTCGAAATTTAAATGCTTATAAAAAACAATTGTGCCTATGTATTTTCTATTATTTTTCAACTGCTA
>NC_042493.1:81994921-81999093 GCF_005508785.2 Acyrthosiphon pisum
TTTGTCAATATTTGAACTTTAAGTGCTTATAAAAAAAAATTGTGACTATGGATTTTTAATTTGTTTCATCTGCCTTTGAAACAATATACTAGGCGCCTTATATTAAATTTTCAAGCTTTTTAAACCAAAAAATAAAATTTTACTTATATTTATAGAAAAAAAAAACTAAAAAATATGGAAACTGAAAATGTCCGTAAAAAGCTTAAAATAAGTCAAAACATTTGGAAAATGTTATGGTGTATAGAAAATGCTAGTAGGTATAAACATTCAGTCGAAATTTTATGTAGGTACATGGTCTTACTATGATCATACTATGGTCGTGTGTTTAAGAGTTGCACCAAAAACCAAAATCAATTTTTTTCGAAAACAGATTTTGCGTAAAAATTCTCATTTTTCCTAAATTATTCTTTTGTTTTTCACGGCGCTTTTGAAAACTACTGGGAAATTTTTACTTTTGACCCCCCCCCCCCCCCCAAGGACCAACTAGATTCACTTCCTATAAGAAAAGATACTGTTGAAGAAAATCTAAGCATTTTTACTGTCCTAAAAGGTGATGACAGACACAATAATAAAATAATTTAAAAAATATATTAAAAGAAATAAAAAAAACACACATCATTGTAAAATCAATACATTCATCGTTTCACTCAGAATCTAAAACTAAAATCGTTTGGTGAAAAATCTTTAGTTAATGGGTCCAAATATTTGTGGAATTGAGCGCTCAACTTTGTTTTCTTATTTTATTGTAAAAAAACACTTACATGGAACCATGTATTTCATTTTCTAACCGGTGGTATCTATTCATATAAATATTAAATATTTTATGGTTTTTATACAACATAAAACTATTGTAACTGATGTATTTTCGATTATGATCGGAGCGTTATTGAATAAATTGGTTTTATAATCTTGTAGGTATTGGTGTGTGCTTTTTTATTATTATTTTTTTTTTGTGTCTCATGTGTCGACTGTCTTATCGTTTATTGTTATTGTTATATAAATATTTATATATTATATAGGTACTCATTTCTATATAAATAATAAGTTATAACTTAATAAATTATAATAAATTATAACTTCGAGAAATAAAGTGACTAATGAGTAAAATTAACGTCGATACTCGATAACGATCACTAATTACCAATATACATTATACACAGTAAAAAAAATATATCAAAATATTTCAATTATTTACATATCTGTGTAAATTGTTGGAACTAGTAATACTAGTCTAGTATGGAACGAAAAATGTTGTTATTTTTCCTTGAAAAAAAGAACTCGTTCATTTTCTTGTTCTTTTTTTTTATAAAAAAGAATTCCTTCCAAACACTGAATTTACGCAAAGTTATTTTCGGCCAACGTGTACCTACTTACCTTTTTATTATGTGAAGATACGATTCCGCTAAATACAAGGTATTGGGGAATGGAGAATCAAGTACAAACAATATGTATAGTGTACCTACTCTAAAATAATTAAATATTCTAATTATGTCCTATATAATCAATCGTACATCACATATCCATTATATTTAAATATTTTAAAATTATTTTAAACCAGGTACCTAGATTTTTAATTTTGGTTTTTCGACTATTTTTTTCACTTTAAAGGATTTGAAACCGTAATTTTTTGTTTTTGTCTAACACACGTGACATAGGATTTTAAACTGGTCCTTTGTCAAACATACCAATTTATCTAATGAAGCGATAAGAATCCTAAAAATTTGAATTTTCGTCAATTCTAACTTCTCCAAAAATTAAAATACGACAATCTTTATGTACTTACTATTTTGTAATATGAAATTTTTAGGAATTTGGAGAATAATCCGACAGTATAAAAAATGTGGGAGAGTCGATTTCAAGTAGACTTGACGTCAAATGCAAATCTGTTATTAAAATTCTTATCGCTTCATTAGATCAATTGGTATGTTTGACAAAGAACCAGTCTAAAATCCTTTGCCATGTGAGTGTTAGACAAAAACAAAAAATCACGGTTTCGAATCCTAAGTTTTTTTACGATAATTCAGTTTTTAAGTAGGTTATGAGTAGGGACCGGATTTATATGCAAATGCATATACGTATTGGAATAAGCAGTTTGATATCTGATGAGATTTGTCTCCGATTTAGATCATTATTTTTAAAATAACAGGAACTATATTTTGCATATTTTGCATATTTCAACGTTTTTACCTATTAAATACATATTTAATGCATACCTATTTGTAGGTTTATAGTGCATATTATTATTTATAGCACATATATTTGTTTTTTGTCGTATTTTCACGTTCACAGCCACATGATATCAATAATATTACGACCAGTCATTATTGCCAAAATAAAAAGATGATATACATAATATATATTTATATATTATTATAATATTAATATAAATAAATAAATAGAAGTGATTTTCAAATATTTTTAATCGGATCTCAAATTACACAAATTCTGGGCTCAAAACTTTCATCCAATGGGCAAGTACTTTCTGTATTTTTCTACAATATGAGAACCGTTAATCTTACTACTATAAGGAATAGGCGGCGTTAGCTGTACGAGAGTGTTGCATTTTTTGGGAAAAAGCCCGGATTCCTATTCAAGCTATTTATCATTGCATAACTAAATTAATTAACTTGTATGACGAATGGGGTAAACTCCAGAAAAATGTTCAAAAAGTTGGTGAATCTTATCGGTTAAGAGAAAATAATTTTAAAAAAAATTTAATTTGTTATTTGATAATGCTCATTCTTATGCGATGAAATTAATTAAAATTGAAGTTGATAAAAAGTTTCTAATGAACCAGCTTTTACCTGGACGTCCTGGTTGTCTCGGAGGTATAGATATATTAAAGGAGCAATAATAGCAAATATTCACATAGCATTTCGCCTTAAACTTTGTTTTACCATTATAGGGCCCGCGAAATCGACACCGCAGATTTTAAATGCACGAGATTGGGCTTCTACACGATCTCTAGGTAAATTGCCCATGATCGGTTGCACCACGGTAGGTTTCATTCGAAAACATTTCACGCAGCGGTGCACTGTATTTCGAGCTATGTTCCTTATTGCGTTAAGTGGCCAATATTGCAGTCGGATTGACGCCAACATTGCTTGCGGGCCCCCATGTAATAACTGCTCATGCTCCCGTTGAAACAACAAATTAGTATACGCGGAATCCTTTGGTAATACTATGGGGTGCTTTTGAAAAATACCTAATGATAACGCATTTTTTAGCCGCCCGCCCACACGGATTAATCCCTCTTCGTCGAGAAACGGCCTCAATCTGAATAACTTGCTTTTCGACAATACCTGGCCATTTGCCGAATTTAATTCATTTAACTCCTTTTCAACATGGTCCTTTTGTACTTTAATTAAAAGTCGCAAATTTGCATTATGTAAATCAGTTGTTGTTAAGACTTCGCACTCTGATATTTTTGGTTCTTTTATTTTATTATAAAAACACACGCAATAGGCGGTAATTCGTATTATTTTATCCAACGACGAATACTTGTCAAATATAGAAAATGTATCATTGGTAATACCGGAAAATTGTATTGTTTTTCAGGAATATTTTTACCATTTAATTGATGGTTTAAAACCTCATTTATTGCCGGCCAATCCTCTTTATTTAAACACAACCACTTCGGGCCATACCACCATAATTCCATAGCCGCAATTTGTGACGCATCACACCCGCGCGATATTAGGTCAGCTGGATTGTCGTGTGTACTAACGTGTGACCACTCACTAGTGCAGGATAAATCCTGAATCTCTCCAACCCTGTGGGCAACAAATGTTTTCCATCTGGTGAACTGTGACGAGATCCAAGCAAGAGTAATAGTAGAATCCGACCAAAAATATTTTCTCTCTATTTCTAGTCGTAATTTTGGAATTACACGATGCTGCATACGCGCCAATAGTAACGCAGCACATAGTTCTAGTCTCGGTAATGATATCGTTTTTAACGGTGCGACCTTAGATTTGGCGCATATAAGTCTCACTGTGTGTGTACCTACTTCATCCGTACTACGTAAATACAAACATGCGCCATAAGCTTTTGTCGATGCATCAGCAAATCCATGAATTTGGATATTTATAATTTTATGTTTACTAATAATCATATGCGGTCATGCGGAATTACTAGTTTATTTAGACGCGGTAAACATTTTTTGTATTGTA
>NC_042493.1:81999406-82005202 GCF_005508785.2 Acyrthosiphon pisum
GACGCGCCACTCAAATAGTCATCCATATAAAAATCCCTTTTATGGATCACGTGCACGTAGGTAATCGTTTCCTGTCTCACTAATTTTTCTAAACAAGCTGTTGCTATGAAAGCTGCAGGTACTGTACCGTAAGTTAATGTGGTAAGACGATAAACTTGTATTGGCATTTTTGGATCGGCTCGCCACAATATCCGCTGATAGTTACAATCTTGGTTAGCTACCTTAATTTGTCGGTACATTTTTGTAATGTCCGCTGATAATACGTAATTATATGTACGGAAACGCGCTAGTATGTATAATAGTTCGTCCTGTAAAACTGGCCCTTTTAATAATAAATCGGTTATAAAAGCACTTTTTATTTTCGTGCTGACGTAAACAAATCTTACATAATTTTAATTCAGTTACTTTATTTATTCTCTCTTTTATCGGTAAGGCAATTAACGTTGGACATTTATAGATAGTGTGTGGCAACTGACACACGTAACACTTTAAACCCGCACTTATCATTAAAGACGAAAATTGATTATTATATTTGTTCGATTTGCCTAGCCCTGTCGATCCGTTACTAATAGCACCTCGCGTACTACTATGTACGTTTTTCGCTGATTCGATGGCTTCTAATATTTTAAATCGATTTTCCAGTAATTGCATTATCTCTGAAACTTCAGCAATCCTGTCTTTAGGACTGCCCGCCTCTCACTCTTGTAACGTTTTTTTGTCTAATTTGGTACTAATTAAGTGCATTAATAACGGGCCCCAACTTTCCGGTTCTTGCTCTAACGCCTCTAGAGCTCGCATGTGACCTGACAACGCATCGAAAAAACATCTAAGTTTTATTGCTGAGTCACTCTGCAGCGCATCCAAATCAAATATTGCCCACACATGAGCTTGTATTCGCACTTTTTTATTATTATACCTAGCACACAGAATACTCCACGCTTTTTCAACATAATGTACTATAATTAAAATTATGGTGCCTATATTTTTTAATTTATATTATTTATTTTATCAATTTTACCCAATATTGTAATTTTTTTTTATTATTATTATTAAAAATATTTTTAATTACAATCTATACAACATTTTTGTACAATAAGTAATTTTGATATAAGATATTTACATAGCGAGACTGACAGATAAGGGAGGGCACTCAGTAGTGCTGCCTGAGTAATATATTGAACCTACAGTAAAATAATAAAATGTAAATAATATATTTGTGGAGGATTTGTGAATTTTAAGATTAAAGCTTATGCATCTTGAAAATAAATAGAATTATCAAAAAATGTTAAATTATAAAATATATTGGACATTTAATTTACTTGAAAAAACATATTATGAAAAAATACAATTTTCATAACAGTTTACGAAATATTTACGGAAATACCAAAAATGTCTAGAATTATTTAAAAATGTATTAAGCTCAAACTTCAACTTCAAGTCGGCACGGGTTAACTTTATTTGATTGACCTAAAATTTCTTGCAGTTTATTTTTATATGTATACACACCGATTTAGGGGGTGAGACCAATAATATTTTGAAATTGAAAATTAAGGAACACCCTCAATTGTCCCTCATATGGCTATATTTGCCATTTTAGTAGGTAATTACAGCCTACAGGTCCTGCTGGCTGAGTGTGCGTGAAAATAATAAACACAATAACAGTAGGTACCTATTGACAAACAATTCGTGCCATTCGAAGTGAAGAATACATTTTATTATTAATCAATGTTACCGGATAATACAAATTATAAACCTATTGTTTTTATCCATAATTTATTTTGAGGATGACTTTTCACGGTAAAGCACGATTGAGCATAAAACGATTGAGCATAGAATATTTTATGCGATGTTGCCAAATTCACATTGTCAAAATTTTGTAATTTATTATTTTCACGTATTATTACACCAATTATTATGATATCTAGATCATACTAGCTGACGCGAGCCGTGAGCCGAGCCCCTCAGCTTTATCGACAATGTTATCAATTAATAAATTATTTCCGGACTACTATTGAGACTATTATTGACTTATAAATATTTTGATTTTATTATTTTCATAAGTCATAACAATATTATTATTATTATGATTATTTCATTATTAGCCAAAAGATCTATATACTGTATTATAATGTGACTACTATTGAGACTATTATTGATTTATAAATATTTTGAATAATGTGACTAGGTATATTACATATTGACTATGAAAACATGATATTTTTTGCCATGTTATATTTTGAATCATTATAATTATTTAAATAAATATTTTTTATATAATACAGTTCAAAATTGAAAATGGCAACGTTGCAGAGTATTTTATGCTCAATCGTGTTGGTTTTCTTTTGTATTTCAATTTCCTTTGATACGCCGACAATTTATGCTCAATCGTGTCGCAAAAAAGGTGTTTTATGCTCAATCGTGTCTCAGCCACTTTTCACGACTTCCATAATCTATTATTCATTAATTCTATATTAATATAATATTTTTAGTGACTACGGTTGTACCACGATGTTTGTAATGTAACCGTATTTTTTTTGTCCATAGTCCTTGGAGGTATTAGTTTACCTCCACGGCTCCATGCCATACTGGTCGCTCAGAGATATTCTACATACGTCGTTATCTCCGATGCATTTATTAAATTTTAATCGTCCCAGAGATAACCTTCAACCGTATCGTTATTAAGACATTAAAGCCTTAAGGTTGATTTTCGGCGAGTGATTTCAGACAGAATTTTTTTGCTAACGCCCGTAAGTGCGTCGACATTTTTTTCAAGTTTAATTACATTAAAACTTTCACCATGTTTGGTTCAAAAGCCGTACAAGCGTTAAGGCAGTTCTCAACTACTACGGTCAGAAGAGGACACGCGTATGAAGGTCCCGGGCATGTAAGTTGAAAAAAAAACGTGACTTCTACAAATTGTTTTGGGGTTATCTTAAGATTTTCTGGACGGTCGTGGGGTTTTTGAAACATAGGTACCTACTTGCAATGTTATATAAAATATTTCTGTTTGTTCTACAACGGAATATCAAATGTTCCGTTTGAAACTGTATGATGTAGAAATGGAATACTCCTGCTTTTAATACCTATAACAATTATTTTAGTTACATATTAGGTAGTGTATTAAAATGGTTTTAACTCTTAAAAAAAAAGGAATCCCGAATACATGGCTTCTATAATAGTAAATGGTGTCAAACTCTAATGAGTTATGAGGACATAGGTGTAAAAGGTTTTATCTGAACTTCATTTATTTTAATGTGGGCTAACTATCTAATTTGTCTTGTGTTATTTCTAATAATTTGATTTACTGATAATGTCTTACTAGTGTTGGGCATTTGACAAATATAATCGTTATTGTGTATTTTTTTTTACATGTTTTTGATATTAATATTCTATCATTATTATCAACAATTAACAACAAATAGTATTGATTCATTTTTACTAAAGTTCAAGAAAATAAATAATACCTATATAAATTAAAAAATATTTAATTTACCTAGGTACTTTACATCGTACCTATAAGTTATTTTAACATAAATATGTTTTTGAGCACATGTTTTGTTTGTTTCTGATCAATGTTTCGTAAGGTTTTCGTTGTCATAGTTACTTAATAAAAACACAATATTTATACCTAATTCATAGATTTACCTTGTAGAGGAATAATATTGAGTAGTGTGCCATACTTATATTTTAATATCAAGATACAATATTGCAAAATATATACCATTAAACAACACTAAGTAGTAAATTATAGTATTAGTATATTAAGTTAACTAAATCTATTTTTCTATAATATAAAACATCAATGACATACAGCGTTCAAAGAGCCTCTGTGTACCAATACATATTGATTCATAAACAATTGTTTAAGAAGTTACATAATATATGATATACCAGAAATATGTATAAGATTCAGACCTTGAAACGAGTTGGTACATAACTACTATATGTAGAAATGTATACAAATATAAACATTTTTTTGAAATTCTTGATAGAATGTTGTAATAAATGTTAGGTATAATAATATCATAAATTGAAATATATGTCATGTAATTATAATTATTCTTCTCTAATATGTTTGGTTTGATATACGCATATTTAATGAAAATAAAAATGTTTAATGTATTATTTTAATACTCATTCAAGTAACTTATAAGTGTTCTTTAAATATTTAACAACAAATAATGTTATTAAGATCGGACATATACTATTATACTTACACCAATATTCTTAAATCATGGACAATTGTTTGTTATTGTGTGATAGTTATAATAAGGTAATATTAATTTAATAGTTATATTACATGAGTTCCAAAACAATTTAAATAATTAAATTTAAAACCACAGAAGAGTCAAAAACAAAAATAGAAAATATTAACAATATTCTCAGAATCCTGATTCTGCTACATTGAAATATGCCATTGCTATGGAATAATATATTATAATTTAAAACAAACTATTTTGATATTCTCTCATAAGTTTATGCAAAGTGACCAAACAAAATAACACACATTGCCATAAATATTAGGTCAATGAATATTTTGATATTAAACCTGGGGTTCAAATTAAAATTTGAAAAAAATAAGAAACCAAAGGAACTAAGAATTGATTAAAACAATCTAATATGTTAAGTTTTACAGTTTAAAACAAATCTGTAATGATTACCTTTATTTTGTAAATGTTGTATCAAAGTTAAAGATAAAGAACCAAATAATCCCATAAAAATATGAGAATTTTACTATGCAATAAAGTTTTTATTTTTTTTTTATAACATGTTATAAACTGCTTACCAAAAACTCCACAAACAATTTAGCTCCCATAGTAACCCAACATTAGTTATCTTGCTTCACACCACATCCCTGACAACCCCCCACGAAGACTCAAACGTAAATGGGTTAGAGACCTCCTCCATTAAGAGGACGCTACACCCGCATTTGTTGTCTCCGGCTTACAAACGCGTAACATAGCAAATTTACGCTCAGCAGTTCACATTTTATGCCGTTAGCTTAACAATTAGAGTGAATCGACCTATTATGAAACTTGATGGTAAGAAGATTATCTGTGTTTGTACGTGGGTTTTTTACGATAGTTCAATTTTTAAGTGAGTTATGAGCATTTTTAATTTACGGTATATTGTATACGTATAACTTGCTAATAAATTGAACTATCGTAAAAAACCCACATACAAACATAGATAATATTCTTACCATCAAGTTTCATAATAGGTAAATTCACTCAATTTTTTAAACTGACGAAGCTACATGTGTTCTGCTGAGCGTAAATGTGCTATGTTATGCACTTGTAAGACGGAGACAACAAATGCGGGTGTGGCGTCCTCTTAATGCCTACCACTATTTTCTAGTAATTTCGGAAGGCAGGTTTATTCAATGTATCTCATGTATTTTTGTAACAAAACTCAAAACAGATAAACGTTTTATTGAAAATTTCCAATTAGTAGTTTGTACTGATTAGACACTCAGACACTAGGAGAAAGGATTTTATACAGCAAGGGGATTAGTGATTACAAAGAATTTTGATCTGCTAAACATTTAAAAAAAAAGTTGATGTCAAGCATGGATCTAGAACATCTTACGCTCCGCTGTATAGTGTAAGTTTTAAGTGGACCTTGTCGTTGTGTAGGTCATTGTGATTGAAGTGTTAAATCTGAATTCAATGATACATAATATCTAAAATACTGTTTTTTTACATATAAAATTTAATACTTAAAAGAAACACAGAAAACGCTGAATGCCGAAAATAAAAATAGTGATAATAAAATACTAATATATTAATTGTTATT
>NC_042493.1:82005252-82013637 GCF_005508785.2 Acyrthosiphon pisum
AATTCGGGTGTGGGGTCCTCTTAATTAATAAAATACCCAAATAGGTAGCTCCATTGGGAGCCCTCCTACATCGTGCTTTTTTTCATGTTATGTAATCCTCTTCATCAATTTTACTTGTTGTGCTTAATTGTATAGTTGTATATTTTCTTATTAAATAAAAAAAAAAAAGTAGAAATAAAAAAAAAATAAAAAACATGTTATCCAAATTTGAAATATATAAAAATAATCAACTTTTTTGATATTAGTGATTAATAAAATTAAAACTATTACACTGAAAGTTTTTCTCTTTTTGTTTTATAAATTTGGGTTATAAACTCAAATACAAATTACTATAGACCTTATGTGGTTATTGTGTATGTAAATAGTATTAAGAGAATTTTGTACCCACATGTGTTGTCTCTTGTCTTACTAACGCATCATATATCAATATGTATGTCCAGCAGTTTTAATTTTGTGTTGTTAGAATATTGGACCTAATATGAAACTTAAATATAAGAACATTATCTGTGTGTCTCGTCGGTTTTTATAATATTTTAATTTTTAAGTGAATTATGAGATGATCAGATAGTGTTCTTACATTTAAATTTGATTATACATTATATAGGTCAATTCACTCTAATATTTCAGCTATCAATACAAAATTGAAACTGCTAGATGTACATTTTGATATATTATACATTAATGTGACAGAGACAACATAGCGGGTATGACATCCTCTAAGACAAATAATTTATATGTATGTCCTCTTAAAGTAATAAGTATTCGTTATTATACTATTTAAATTTTAAACCTGAGTTGGAAAATAAGCCAATTTTTTTAGCTCTTATGACATGTTTGCTGAGACTTGAGAATTATTATTTATACTATTACACAATATACATTTTTCCTTTAAATTTAAGTCTATTTACTTGCTGTACCTATATATAATACCATGTGTATATTTGTAAACTAAGTATCATTGCATCTAAGATAATTTTTGTGTTTCAGAATTTGCCATTTGATGTGTTCAGCAAGTACAAGTTTACTTTTTACACAGCAGTTTTCTTTAGTACCGGTTTTGGTCTTCCATTCTTAATGGTCAGATACGTTAGGAAGAGGAGTGGATAAAATATTGTCATGAATTTTTTATGGTAATGAAATATTAATCTGTTAGATTCTTTAATAATATTATTTTTAATATTTAATTTTTTGTTTTTAGCTTACTTAAAATGCAATCATTCCACAACACATTCAATTACTTATGATTATTAAGAAAAAAATTTTTAAACTTAGTACAATGGTTGATTAATGTTTTTCCGTAAAATGCAATAAATAAATTTCAAAATTATATATATTGTTTATTGTTTCAGTGTTGTATTATAATTTAATAAAACCATGATTAAAAGTCATGAAGACTAAGTACTTAACTATGCAAAAGTTCTGTTTTCAATTTTTTTTTGAAGTAAAACTTCTTTCTTGAAGTGGGTCGAAAAAAAATCGTAAGTCATAAACAGCGGCGATGGTGTGCACGTTTATTTTTATTATATTGATTTGTCTCACACTCTCCCTAATTCACTTATAATTACATGAGCCCCAATACTTATGAAAGAAGTTTTACTTCCCTAGAGTGTAATGGTGGGCTCACCCACTTATATTTTTTTGTTAGGCACAACTAAAATTATTTAAATACAACTATGTCTATTGGCATTTTAAATTGGCAACTTACACTATATCCCAGTAAAATGTATCCTACCAATTATAATGTAATTTATCATAGTTGTAAACTCACCTAAAAATGTTTTGATACTAAATTGTAAATTACATACATAATTTCATACATACATAAACCTTAATTTATGATGTAGTAGAACCATTTAGCATTACCCAAGTAGTCAACATGTGTGTAATTCAATAGTATATTTAGAATAATTTACTATTTTACCTTTAAGTTCCTACACAAACAAAAATATCTCTATAATTAACAAATGTATATTTTAGGAAAATTTACATGTGCTTATCTACTATTAAATTATAAGTTCTATCTTTTTGGACTTAAAAATATTGCATAAATCTAGGGTTCTTGATTGACTGCACGTACATGTAGATACCACAAATTTTTCCACGCTAAATTTTTGTTACCTCAAATAACATATATGTCTACCTTATTAATCATACTATTTTATTTTTTCTTGCCGGCACTCAAGGCTGAGCATTAACGAGTTAATAAGTTAGAAGTTATGTTAATTTTAACTTGTTAACTTAACTCATTTGCCTCTACATTAACTTAAAATCAACTCATATTTTTCTTTATTTTCCAAATTAAGTTAATTTTGAATATTTCTATTATCAGAAAAATATTTTGTTTATTATGGGTTTTTGGTTCATAATTATTATTATAATTTTGCGGAATATAGAAAATATTATCAGAAAAAAAATAAGATATATTTACAAAGAAGATCGTATTCATGTTTAAAGATAAAAACTAATATATTATATTAATAGGTTACTTATAAATGTTAATATTTGGGTAACATTAGTCACCCTTATGAAGACATCAGCAGCCCACGATGCCACAAATTATATTCATAAATCATAATACCTATTCATTACTCATTAGTTATTAATTATTTTTTATTAGTATAGTAATGACTATCATAGATTGTTTGAATAGTAATATACCTATGACTGATGATTACTATTCAAGTGATTATCACTTATTTCATTAAATAATACCTCATAAATGCATTTTTTTTTATTATTAACTTAACTTATTAATTGAAGTTAAGTAAAGTAATGGTATTTGTCAACTTAATCTATGTATCAAAAATGTTTATTAACTTAATTTTTAATTTAATTAAAAAAATAATAATGAACTTAACTGAGTTAAAAAATATCATTAACTTGTCCAGCCTTTCCGGCACTGATTTAATTATTTATAGATGCAATAAAACCTAAGTGACCTATTATTTGCTCTAACCAGTCAAGTTGAAAAACACCCTTTGTTATTAATTGCTAAGGCTCTAGGAATTTCAATTATACAATTTGTTAAGTGTTTTTACTGTTCTATTTTTGTAAGACAAATGAGACAATTATATTAAAACAACATGTTACATTTATTGATATATTGGGGACACTTCAATGGAGACATATACATAATATAAAAACAACAAGTATTGATTAGTAATATACATGACTACTGACTAGTGTGCTACTTTCGATCAATAGAAACAAAAAAAAATTACGCGATAGTTTTTACGATTGTTAATACTAACACTGAATAAAACAAATACATATTTTTAAAATTCTGATTTGCATTGTTTAGAGCTAATGGACCTAATGCCCCGATATCCATACACTGTCCTTTTTTCATTTGTCTTTCATTACCAAAACTATCTTTTGGTATTATACACAAATTTGTTGAATCCTAAAACAGTCAAAATAATTTTATTATAATATGTTAAAATTTACTTAATTGTTAACCATTATGTTATAAATTGTTCTTTACTTTAACAAAAGCTGCTTTAATAGTTTGAGATCGTAAATTATAAGGAACTAATCTAGAAGAACTCCTTTCTTCCAATTTATTACCACCAGTGAATATTACAAAATCAGCAATGTCTTCTTTGTTTTGAAGCACAAACCAGTCAATTTTTATGTAACTACTACTTCCAGTCCTGAAAACACGTTTAAATAAATATAATCAATATGATAAATTATTACTTATTAGTTATAGATACTAATCACTTAATATTGCTATAATTAATACTAAATACTACTTCTTTATAGACCTTATACTAGTAGACAGAGTATAGATGTAATTATGTTGGTCAGACGTGACTGCGCTGTTCGGGTGTTACCGAATTACACGGCACATGCGCACTAGATGATACAATGAACTGTGTATAACTATATAGGTATAGTATATGTATATCATCATACCGCACATTGCCAAGGACCGCACTAATCAACCTTGCCGTCCTTATATGCTTCGTCTACTAGTAGGTACGTATAAGGTCTATGGATTAGCCATTAAATAGCTCATTTGCATCAAAAATGAATATTGGCCCATTTTGACCTAAGCATTTAAAATCTATAGCATAATTTTAATCCCAAAAGTATTTTTGATTATTTAAATTTATAAATGTCCAATACCTACAAACAATAAAAAATTATTTAATTTGTAATTAATAAAGATAATATCATATAATATGTATGCATGCCATATGATAATTAGTTTTAAATATTTCAAAATTAAGGGTATTTTATTAATAAAGTATTTTTATATTTGTTGATTAATAATAAGAACACTATAATTTAATCTGTTTGTATAAATATTATTAATTGGGTATACCATAAATTTATAAATTATATTTTATTTTATAGTAAATAGTAATACATTTCTGCTAAATTGTTTACTTTTTTCTATTTTTAAATTTTAAATGAGGTTCAAATTATAGTTTCAAATTATTTTATCCATAAATATAACATAAAAATAAGTTCCGATAAAATATTAATGCTTTATGGAAACAATCCAACACTAGTATTAAGTTTGGTTATGACATACAAGCACCTATACCTATTATTTATTGATAAAAATACTAAAAACTTATCTAAAATATATAATGAATATTTAAAAATTTCATGGCTAATAATTTACCTTTTTATCTGCCTAAACTTTACATCTGGTGTTACGACAAATGTATCATCTTCGTCTTCTATAGGAATATCACAAATCAATTCACTCTCGCCTAAATCTGCCACATAAGACACTTCTGATGTTAATAACTGTACACATGTTATATTTTCCCATTGTGGATCTGGATTAAGTCTGGAGTTCAGCATTCTTTTAATGGGAATCAATGAACAATCGCATTCAATGGGATTGCCTAATGATTCATATAATTTATTGATTGTTTAATTAAAATATAACATAGTAGGTACATGATAACTGGTAAGATAAATTTATTGATATTTGGTGCCACTAGGTATTACCTTTAAATGAAATTGAAGATCCTTTATTTACAATTTTAGCCAATTCAGGCGGAAAATTATTAAATAAGTTATTCTCTACATTAAATTTTTTTAATTTTGGGACAAAGCTTATGATTTCTTTTGAAAGTTTTGTTAATTTATTGTTGGACATCAACAATACAGACATATTTTTAGGCATATTGCCAACTTTTTTCATTGTTTCCAAATTATTGAATGATAAGTCCAATATGTTTAACGAAGTTAAGTTTCCAAGTACACCTAAAATGTATATTAATTATTATGTTAATAATTAATATATGGGCAGATAGGAACCTACCTATACACTAATAAGTATGTACATATTAAGTTATATGAGTTATATATTAAATTATGTGTGAAAAATGTTAATCTTATTGTTGAAGAAATAATATTTTATAAAATGTATATGTTACCTGGCCGAATTTCATCAATAGAATTGTGACTTAAGTTAAGATATTTAACTTTGTGCGTTCCAATCGTAATATCATGTGTTATTATTGGTATTTCGTTATAGCTCATATCAATTGATTCCAAGTAACTGGGAGTGTACATATGGTTTGGAAATGATTTTTTGGTGAAAAATGAAAATTGATTATGACTTAAATTCAACTGTAAATATATTCATTTATCAAGTATTACAGTTGTAGGTGAGGTGTTGAAAGAAAATTGTATTAATTACTTACATATTTAAGAGAAAGACAGTCATCCAATAAACTATTCGTTTTGTTGTCCAAAGAATTTAGTTGATTATATGACACATCCAAAGTTGTCAATGACACCAAACCTATATTTTATAAAATCAAATATCAATAAGTAAACATTAGTATACAGTGCACTAAGTGGCCTTATTTAACCAAAATATCAGTGGCCCACCGGGTATGCCCCAGTGCCTCGGTGGCCTAGTTCAGCCCTGTGTATATTAAATGGAGAGATATTCTATTTAATTGGAAAACTATTCATTAAATATTAGGTACCTATATAGTTTCCTAAATTGGAACCTAGTACCTTGTCAATTATCTGCTAGCATTATTTTGGGTTGTGATTTATGAATAATGTAAGTTTAAATTATAATATGCTGTTCAGAGGACACCTCACCCGCATATGTTGTCTCCGTCTTACAAGTGCGTAACATAGCAAATTTTACACTCAGCAGAACAGGTGTAGCTCTGTTAGTTTAAAAATTAGAGTGAATTGACCTCTTATAAGATTATTATCTAGGCAATCTCATGCGCTTTTTATTATATTTTAATTTTAAAGCGAATTATGAGTATTTTAAAATGTACAAACAATTTACAATTTTCAGAGCAAACAGAGCAAAATTTTTTATCCTTAATTTAAATAAAACTAATAATAATTGAATATTTTTATATACCTATAAATAGCAACATGAGTCAAACATTTTTGAAAATTTAATTGTGTATAGAAAATGCAAATATAAACATTCAGTGAAAATGTCATGCATATCTGTGGTCATTTTTTTTTTTAGTTACAACAAGAACCAAAATTCGATTTCGTCGAAAACTTTTCTGTAAAAATGCCCGTTTTCCTTAATTTTTATTCTGTTTTTCTCGGCGCTATTGGAAACTACTAGGAAAGTTTAAATTTTTACCACCCGAATGCACCAATTAAGTAAGTTAAAATACTGAAGTTGAAAATTGAAAGATTTTATTGACTAGGTACTTAACGTGTACACATACTCAAAAAATTAAAAATTAAAAAAAAATATAATTTTAAAATCAGAATCTTGAAGGAATATGAGAACTTTCACGTAAAACCAGTTTTTGACAAAAACGATTTACCTAACTTAAAAGTAAATACCCCGCGTAGATGGGTACTTGAAATTTTCTAGCCTACCTACTATCCCCCCCTCATCCTTTTAAATTAAATTAAATTTTGTACTAAATTAAATATCTATAAATTATAATTGATTACCTATTTAGTTTTCCAATTATATAACAAATTATTTTATAAATAACATACTGACCTTTAAATGCCCCATTGGGTATTTCAGTTAAACTGTTTTCAGTAAGATTCAATAATTGCAATTGTAATAGCCCTTCAAAAGCCTGAGATTCTACTTGAGTGATATTATTTTGCGACAAATCCAGGTAAAATACTACGGGCAGTATTCCAAAAGCCTTAGAACTGAGATGTGTAATACTATTACCCTAAAAAAGGTTACCATGTAAAATACATCTGTGTTAATACATTTACTAGGTACTTAATCAAAATAGAACGTTTAATATAATATTACTCTTAATGATAGGTGTCTTGTTGAAACTAGTGGGCTCACTGCTTGAGCAGGTGGTATTGTGATAGAATTATAATCCAAAATTAGGCTTTGCAAAGACAATAGTTTCGAAAACGACCCACTGTCCAAATTATCGCCTAACAAGTTGTTACTCAAATCCAGCGAGAGAAGTGCATTCATTGATGGCCAAGCTCGGTCGGGTCCAATATCTTTGATCTTATTATGACTTACCGCCAGACTTGACAGTGATATTGGTATGGTCGGTATTTGCGTGATATTGTTATACCTTAAATCCAAGTGACTCAACGATGACATTTTAACAAACGTCGCAGCATTAATTTTTTTTATGGAATTCTTATTCAAATACAGTTCGAGTACAGTTGGTAGAGTGCCAAATGTCGTAGACTTCAAGTCTTCTAACGCATTGTGGCTGAGGTTGACGGACCGCAAACTGAGAAGCGACTGGAACACGGAGGGACTTATAGATTTTATACGGTTGTGGCTGAAGTCCAATGTATGTAGCTCATAGAGCTTTGGAAATGTTCCTTTTGATATCGACTTAATGTTGTTGTGTGTCACGTTCAAGATTTTGATGCCCGCCATGTTGCCAACTGGTACCTGTAATAGTTGTATATTATTATTTATTAAATATTCAGAATTATGTATTACTTTTTACTCAACACAAACGATTTGTAAGGAAAATGAAAATGTTTCTTAGGTTTACTAGCAGTGCCTCAATAACCGGGTGTGTTGCGTGTGTCAAACACACGGGCCCAGGGTCTTTGGGCCCCAACAAACAATTTTAAAATATTATATAGAAAGAAAAAAATTAAACCATTTTGTTATAATAATAGTGACTAATAAAGATTGAACAATAGATCGGTTTTGTTTTGTACACAACTATACAACATTATCATACATCAACGTTTCTTTTGCAGCCTGTATAAGTTGTATAACCGAAATTAAAAATAGAAAAATAAGACTAAAAAGGCGGGTAAGTGGATGTCGCTCTGCTGTACAGTAGGTTATAAGTGGGTCTATGTAATGGATGGTGTTAAATTTGAATTCAATGATATATCATTGTATAAGAAAAACGATTCTGAGCGAAAACGGTCAAGCAGCCTATGATATTACTAAGTATATTT